>NC_042984.1:5289469-5306969 GCF_901001165.1 Salmo trutta | reverse complement strand
CTACTACTACTACTACTACTACTACTACTACTACTACTACTACTACTATACTACTACTACACTACTACTACTACCTACTACTACTACTACACTCCTACTACTACTACTACTACTACTACTACTACTACTACTACCGCCGCTACTGCTACCGCCGCTACTGCTAACCGCTGCTACTACCGCTACTACTACTACACTGCTACTACTGCTACTACTACCACTGCTACTACTACTGCTGCTGCTACTACTCACCACCACCCAGTTCTCAGAATGGACAAAGTGGACGGGCCCCCTGGCCTTCCTCTGGACGGCTTCATGGATGATGCGTCCAGTCACACCGTCGACCAAGAAACATGCCCACGAAGGCCCGCTCAGGGTGGGCGTCTGTACTCTCCGTCACCACCGCCAGCAGGTTAGGGTTCAGGTACTGTGGTAAAAAGGAAAGAGACTGTTATTCAGGTCTGCACACAATATTACTATTTTATTCATTCCAAAACGTTTGTATTTCGCACTTGTCCCTCGTGAAGTATTAAAATGTTCATCTTTTGTTGCCAGTTTTAAACGTTTCATTTAAAAACTAGTCCAGGACTGGATCTGGGAAACCATCCCTTAATCTGTAATTGTTGAGTGTGGACACTGTAGTTTACTGGTTCGTTGAGCTGTCATTACACTACCTTGTAGAGAACACTACGGTCTCCCATCACTCTGCCCTGAGAGTGGACATGCTCGTTGGGTCTCTTCCCACTGACCGGCTACTATCTTCTGGACATCAGTAGGTAAGGACCACCTCCCAGATCCGCTCTGTGGACAGGTCCTGGATGAACACACACACAATGAATATCTCACACACACACACGCAATGAATGTCTCACACACACACAATGAATGTCTCACACACACACAATGAATGTCTCACACACACAATGAATGTCTCACACACACAATGAATGTCTCACACACACACACACACACAATGAATGTCTCACACACACAATGAATGTCTCACACACACACACAATGAATGCCACATCACGCAGACACACACAATGAATGCCACATTCACGCAGACACACACAAACTAATGTTCCATGCTCGCACAAACAAACAAACACAAACACACACACACACACACACACACACACACACACCGTGTTAAGTCACCTTGCGCAGCCTGAATCCAGACAGGTTTCCCTGATCTGAGCGGATCAGGTAGAAGAAGATCGAGGAGGCCATCTCCTGGAGCTGCTGCAGGACGTTCTTAGTGGAGGGGAAGGCTGTCACCTGGAGGGAGGACAATCATTAAACAAATACAGAATAATTTATTAGTGCACAGTAATCAGCTGTGAGGTCAGTCAACAATAACAGGTACATTAGAAAACATTGGTGCAATCTCTCCCACAATGCCCCCACCAAGACCTTAAATCAGACAGCCCTAGACTTACCTTGTATTGGTCATCGACCAGCAGCAGGACCTTGGCGTAATCCTGGTCTATAACAGGTAGTAGTAGTGACTGGAGGATGGGGCGGGGCAGGGCCGGCAGGGCGATGTGACTCTTCCTGCCAAAGATGGGGTTGAACACATGCAGGGAGGCCAGGCCAGTGTCCTGGGGGGGAGGTAGAACATTTTTTTTTGAAAACTAGGAGACATTTCACCCAACATTACATCAAGTTGGAAAAGAGGCAGCCCTGCATAGCTATGTAAACACCTAGGACCTAAATCCTACTGAGATGCTTTAACTATGTATTTTTCATGTTCAAGATCAAACAACTAAGTTAATTTGCCATATGTAATAAATAATGAATAATAACTTATAAAATAACACCCACAGAATGGTGTAGTAAAGACTAGTTTGCAACACGGTGTTGTTCCTACCTTATCCTTGATGAGCAGAGTGCATTGTGGGGGATGGGGGAAGTGTGCGGTGGTCCTCTGGACTATCAGTTTGAAAACTGCGTTGGGCTGGACATTCTCCAGGTAGTGCTTCCACAGAATAGAGCCTGACTTGCTGTCGATGCCAAAGAGCTGGAACCAAAACAGAGATGAAAAAGATTAAATCCTTCAGCTAAATAGAGTGGCCTATAAAGTATGACTGAAGACTATTGGCTGAGATGAACGTGCTATGAAACAACTAAACATTCCAATAGTTTACTCATCGATTGCACACAACAACAAAAAAAACAAGACATTCAGAGCATATAGAGCTTGTGTTACTACGATGACTGAAGTGACAACATCCAGCATAGTGATAGGCAAGTAATCCAGTCCTCCAACGGATGTCAAAGCTCAATCCCTTTCGTTTCTAATAGCGTAAAACTATACTGAACAAAAATATAAAAACACAACATGGAACAATTTCTAAAGATTTTACCGAGTTACAGTTCATTGAAGGAAATCAGTCAATTGAAATAAATCCATTAGGTCCTAATCTATGGATTTCACATTACTGGGAATATCAATATAAAAACAAAAAAGGTAGGGGCGTGGATCAGAAAACCATTCAGTATCTGGTGTGACCAACATTTTCCTCATGCAGCGTGAACTCATCTCCTTCGCATAGAGTTGATCAGGCTGTTGATTGTGGCCTGTGGAATGTTGTCCCACTCCTGGGGGCAATGGCTGTACGAAGTTGCTGTGGTACACATTGATCCAGAGCATCCCAAACATGCTCAATGGGTGACATGTCTGGTGAGAATGCAGACAATGGATCCAGGAATTGTTTACAGATCCGCGTGACATGGGGCTGTGCATCATCATGCTGAAACATGAGGTGATGGCGGAGGATGAATGGCACGACAATGGGCCTCAGGATCTCGTCACGCATGTCTCTATGCATTCAAATTGCTATAGATAAAATGCAATTGTGTTCGTTGTCCATAGCTTATGCCTGCCCATAACATAACCCCATCGCCACCATGGGGCACTCTGTTCACAACTTGCCCACACGTGGTCTGCAGCTGTTGGTCCGGTTGGACATACTGACAAATTCTCTAAAACAACGTTGGAGGCGGCTTATGGTAGATAAATGAATATTCAATTTTCGGCCAAAATTTGAGATAAATAAGCTTTTTGTGCGTATGGAACATTTCTGGGATCTTTTATTTTAGCTCATGAAACATGGGACCAACACTTTACAAGTTGTGTTTATTTTTCTTCAGTGTATTTGGTGGAATGGTGCTTTGTGGCTGCCGGAACAGGAAAGTCAAATGTTGTCTTGATGACTATGTTAAGTTTGTTTTGACTCTAGTGTTCCATTTGTACATGTGGATTTGTGGGGCATAACAACAAAAACGGATGAGCTTTGTAATGTTCCAAAACAATAAAATGTGTACAGTGCATTCGGAAAGTATTCAGATCCCTTGACTTAAATTGCTTTTCCCCCACGAATCAATCTACACACAATACCACATAATGACAAAGTAATAACAGGTTAAGACATTTTGCAAATGTATGAAAAAAAAACATTTAAACTGAAATATAACATGTACATAAGTATTCAGACCCTTAGTACCTTGGCAGCGATTACAGCCTCAAGTTTTCTTGGGTATGACGCTACAAGCTTGGCACACCTGTATTTGGGGAGTTTCTCCCATTCTTCTCCGCAGATCCTCTCAAGCTCTGTCAGGTTGGATGGGGAGCGTCGCTGCACAGCTATTTTCAGATCTTTCCAGAGATGTTAGATCAGGTTCAAGTCAAGGCTATGGCTGGGCAACTCAAGACATTCAGAGACTTGTGCTGAAGCCACTCCTGCGTTGTCTGGCTGTGTGCTTAGGGTTGTTGTCCTGTTGGAAGGTGAACCTTCGCCCCAGTCTGAGGTCCTGAGCACTCTGGAGCAGGTTTTCATCAAGGATCTCTCTGTACTTTGCTCCGTTCACCTTTCCCGTGTTCCTGACTTGTCCTCCCAGTCCCTGCCGCTGAAAAAACATCCCCACAGCATGATGCTGCCACCACCACCATGCTTCACCGAAGGGATGGTGCCAGGTTTCCTCCAGACGTGACGCTTGGCAATCAGGCTACAGAGTTCAATCTTAGTTTCATCAGACCAGAGAATCTTGTTTCTCATGGTCTGAAAGTCTTTAGGTGCCTTTTGGCAAACTCCAAGCAGGCCGTCATATGCCTTTTACTAAGGAGTGGCTTCCGTCTGGCCACTCTACCATAAAGGCCTGATTGGTGGAATGCTGCAGAGATGGTTGTCTTTCTGGAAGGTTATCCCATCTCCACAGAGGAACTCTGGAGCTCTTTCAGAGTGACCATCAGGTTCTTGGTCCCTCCATGACGAAGGCCCTTATCCCACGATTGCTCAGTTTGGCCGGGCGGCCAGCTCTTGGAAGAGTCTTGGTGGTTCCAAACTTCTTCTATTTAAGAATGATGGAGGCCACTGTGTTCTTGGGGACCTTCATTGCTGCAGAAATGTTTTGGTACCCTTTCCTAGATCTGTGCCTTGACACAATACTGTCTCGGAGCATCCACGGACAATTCCTTCGACGTCATGGCCTGGTTTTGCAAAGCTGCCATCAAGGCAACGGGTGGTTACTTTGAAGAATCTCAAATTATAAAAATATATTTTGATTTGTTTAACACTTTTTTGGGTTACTACATGATTCCATGTCTGTTATTTCATAGTTTTCATGTGTTCACTATTATTCTACAATGTAGAAATAGTAAAATAAAGGTGTACAATAAACTTTTGGACTGGTACTGTATATATATAACCAGTTTATATTTCAGATTGTTTTCCACAAATAACATAACGAGTGGATCTTACAGTTTCCATTAAAAAAATTAATAATTATTGACTGAATATATGGGGACATTTTTCCAGGTGTGGGCCTTGTGTTCTAAAAATGTATTTTGTTTTTCATTTGAGTACTAAGTACAAAAAATAATAATAATACATACATACAGTTGAAGTCAGAAGTTTCCATACACCTAACCAATCTACACCAAATACATTTAAACTCAGTTTTTCACAATTCCTGTCTGAGGTCAGTTAGGATCACCACTTTGTTTTAACAATGTGAAATGACAGGAATAATAGTAGAGAGAATGATTTATTTCAGCTTTTATTTTCTTCATCACATTCCAGTGGGTCTAGAAGTTTACATACACTCAATTAGTATTTGGTAGCATTGCCTTTAAATTGTTTAACTTGGTCAAACGGTTCTGGTAGCCTTCCACAAGCTTCCCAACAAATAAGTTGGGTGAATTTTGGCCCATTCCTCCTGACAGAGCTGGTGTAACTGAGTCAGGTTTGTAGGCCTCCTTGCTCGCACATGCTTTTTCAGTTCTGCCCACAAATGTTCTATAGGATTGAGGTCAGGGCTTTGTGATGGCCACCCTATACCTTGACTTCGTTGTCCTTAAGCCTTTTGCCACAACTTTGGAAGTATGCTTGGGGTCATTGTCCATTTGGAAGACCCATTTGCGACCAAGCTTTAACTTCCTGACTGATGTCTTGAGATGTTGCTTCAATATATCCACATCATTTTCCTACCTCCTAATGCCATCTATTTTGTGAAGTGCACAAGTCCCTCCTGCAGCAAAGCACCCCCACAACATGATGCTGCCACCCCCGGTGCTTTCACGGTTGGGATAGTGTTCTTCAGCTTGCAAGCCTCACCCTTGTTCCTCCAAACATAAACGATGGTCATTATGGCCAAACAGTTCTATTTTAGTTTCATCAGACCAGAGGACATTTCTCCAAAAAGTACCATCTTTGTCCCCATGTGCAGTTTCAAAACCGTAGTCTGGCTTTTTTATTGTGGTTTTGGAGCAGTGGCTTCTTGCTTGCTGAGCAGCCTTTCAGGTTATGTCAATATAGGAACGTTTTACTGTGCATATAGATACTTTTGACCCTCTTTCCTCCAGCATCTTCACAAGGTCCTTTTCTGTTGTTCTGGGATTAATTTGCACTTTTCGCACCAAAGTACATTAATCTCTAGGAGACAGTAAATAAAGGTGAAATAAAAAATACAAAAAAAACAGAACACGTCTCCTTCCTGAGCGGTTTGACGGGCTGCGTGGTCCCATGGTGTTTATACTTGCGTACTATTGTTTGTACAGATGAACGTGGTACCTTCAGGCGTTTGGAAATTGCTCCCAAGAATGAACCAGACTTGTGGAGGTCTACAATTTTTTTTTCTGAGGTCTTGGCTGATATCTTCAGATTTTCCCATGATGTCAAGCAAAGAGGCACTGAGTTTGAAGATGTACCTGTAGATGTATTTCAAGGCCTATCTCCAATTGACTCAAATTATGTCAATTAGCCTATCAGGAAGCTTCTAAAGCCATGACATCATTTTCTGGAATTTTCCTAGCTGTTTAAAGGCACAGTCAACTTAGTGTATGTAAACTTCTGACACAATTGAATTGTGATACAGTGATTATAAGTGAAATAATCTGTCTGTAAACAATTGTTGGAAAAATGACTTGTGTCATGCACAAAGTAGATGTCCTAACCGACTTGCCAAAACTATAGTTTGTTAACGAGAAATTTGTGGAGTGGTTGAAAAACGAGTTTTAATGACTCCAACCTAAGTGTACAGTATGTATATTTCCCACTTCAACTGTACATATACACACACTGCTTGTTTTCAAAAAGTCTAAACATTTATGAGCCTCATCAGGACTATAATAAAGTGCTACCAATGTTGGTGCGGAGGTTGACAGGCAGTAGATCCCATCTAGCCCAATGTTGGTGCTGAGGTCGACAGGCAGTAGATCCCATCTAGCCCAATGTTGGTGCGGAGGTCGACAGGCAGTAGATCCCGTCTAGCAGCTGAACTAGTTTCTTATTTTCTTCTATACATGTTTTTAAAACCAGGTAGTTTCTCAACTTCTGCCATCCACACACACACACACACACACACACACACACACACACACACACACACACAACACACACTCCGGCTCACCTTGCCCGAGGCCGTGACCATGACCATCATCTTCTGCAGGTTGAACTCATCCCTGGACAAGGTTTCTATGGGTGACCTCGTTCTAACCTGGCTTGCGTGGTTTACGGGCTTCGTAGAACAGTTGCCACAGGTGTGCCAGCCACACCTGGAGCAGAGTCACCTGGGATGACAGACGCTTCAGGACCATGGGGAACAAGCCGTCTGAGGTGGGGGGGGGGGGGGGGGGGGGAGACAGACACATGTTGGTATCTACAGTTCCACTCAGAATCTTATTTCTTTAGATTCAAATCCATTATTGTTAGGAAGTGATGTGTGTTCACAACAGCAGGCTGGATTCCTCTACGGGAGACACTAAAAATACCCCAACGATGAGAACAAACTAATCTACGACGAAATACAAAATGACAGACTACAAGCAACAAACCAACAACAAAAGCATGAAACTTTATCAGAGCAATTTGCTACTGATCTTACAAAATACAACACCTTCAACGTAGGACAACAGAAAGTACGGAAAGCTCATAGCGTTACCTTGAATGGCTGGATCCAAGCGTAGCAATGAGAAAACCAAGAGAGATAGAGGCGAGACATGAAGCCAACGGCGGATAATAATACATTCAGGAGTATTAACTTAAGACATGGTCAGTAACATACTTCCATAAAACAAATAAAAAAAGAGATAAAAAAACATTAAAAAGTGAAATATTTAGAAGTAAAAAAAAAAAATGTTAAATGTTTTTTTGAATTAAATGTTAAACTTGAACAGATAGATCTGAAGAGAATGACTAGGCATTGAGGGTATTGTTTCGAGACAACTCCTTTCTTTTGTGTCATCCTCATTATTTATGCACGGTTATACTTTGCTAAGCATTGCTTTAATTATCAAATGAATCGTGTTAGCCAGGAAGCTTTGATGTTCTTTACCAGCCTTCTTGCAAACTTCTCCCCCTCCAGCTCTGCCTGTGTCCCAGTGTAGTGCAGGTCCACCATCTCCATGGTAACAACATCAGCCAGGGCCTCCTCTCTGGTCCAGACCACAGACGTCCTGGAATCACAGTGGTTGGTTAGAAGCCTCGTCCAGTGTGTGTGTGAGCGTGACAGTGTGTGTGTGTGTGTGTGTATGAATGTTCCAGTGTGTGTGTGTGCGTGTGTGTGTGAACGTTCATAGTGGGCGTGTTGTGTGTGGTACGTTCCAGTGTGTGTGTGTGTGTGAGCGTTCCAGTGTGTGTGTGAACGTTCCCAGTGTGGTGTGTGTGTGTGTGTGAGCGTTCCAGTGTGTGTGTGAGCGTTCCAGTGTGTGTGTGAACGTTCCAGTGTGTGTGTGTGTGTGTGTGTGTGTGTGTGTGTGTGTGTGTGTGTGTGTGGATGGAATGTTCCAGTGTGTGTGTGTGCGTGAACGTTCTTGTGTGTGTGTGTGTGTGTGTGTGTGTGTGTGTGTGTACGTTCCTGGTGTGTGGTGTGTGTGTTGTGTGTGTGTGTGTGTGTGTACGTTCCGTGTGTGTGTGTGTGTGTACGTTCCTGTGTGTGTGTGTGTGGGTGTACGGTTCCTGTGTGTGTACGTTCCTGTGGTGGGTGTGTGTGTGTGTACGTTCCTGTGTGTGGGTGTGTGTGTGGTGTGTGTGTACCTGGCTGCTGTATAAAGGTGAGTAGCGTGGTCCTGTGTCTGTACGAGTGACCCTGTAGCCACAGAGTCGTCCTTCTTCAGGAAGGCATGGACGTACAGCTGGGGAGGAGAAAAACATCAGACTGTTACAGACACATCATTTAAACACCCGACTTCCTGAAACCAAAAAAATAAGTCTTTAAGGCACACCCATGATTGAGTTCCCTCCAACACCTCTACACAGGTATATTCCAACAGGTGATGGGTAGGCCCGGTGGGGCTCATGCCAGACTACTCTATACCAGGTATATTCCAACAGGTGATGGGTAGGCCCGGTGGGGCTCATGCCAGACTACTCTATACCAGGACTTTGTCAACTTTGATGAGGGTCGGGGCCACAGAACTCATCATGAGGAGCCGCAGTGGCTCGTGGGTCTGCGTACCCACATCCGTACACCCCCCCTTCCCCCCGTCTTGACAGCGGAGAGACATTTTGTACGTTTTAGAGTACATTTTTGTGAAATTCTACTCATTTTACCATGCGGCGGAGAGAAATATTGGCATGTTTTTAATATGATATCTGAGTGAGACTAACAAAATCAATGGGGGCCCCCTGGCTGGTAATTCAACCATTACAAGTTTAGATAGCTGGCCGTTAGACAAACTTGACAATCCCCCCTCCAAAAAACATGCTGATAATATCAGGTTAATTGGGCTAATTGACTGACATAAGAGAAAAACATGCTGATGCACAACCACATGTTGAAATTGCACCTTGTTTATTCTATCTACTATTCTACCTAGCAACAGTAAGTTGAGACCCCTGAGTAAATTGATCAGAGGGCCTTCAAAAAAAGATGGGCCGTGGGTCGCCCATCCCAGCTCTATAATCAATACCAGGGACGGGGGCAATGGGCTGCCGCCCTTTTGTAAGCCCGCAGATAAATTCCCAAAGACCCCCCCACAAAAAGAAAAAAACAACTAAAATCTCCGCTGTCAAGAGGGGTGGCCGCTAAAATGTTTTTCTTGCAAGTTGGGAGTACGGATGTGGGTACACAGACGAGCGAGCCACTGCAGCCCCCCATGACGAGTTCAGATTTTTTTGTGTGGCCCCCCCCACCCTCATCAAAGTTTCCAATCCCTACTCTATACTCCATCATAGTCTCATCAACATCTGTAGCGACACTCACCTTGTGTGGTTTCCCACCGTTCAGATCCAGAGGAAAGATTACCATGGTATCCAACAACCTAACACCAGAATCAGCGCTGAACAGATTGATAGCACAAGCCTGGAGTAGGAACAGAAAGGAGATTAAAACATAAAAAAATAAGTTACCTACTTCAGTATAACTAACTCCACACTATACGACCACATGCATGATGCGAAACTTTAGATTTTAGGTCATTCTGAGACATCTTAAAAACAACCGTTGTCGACTTTTTTTGTTGTTGTTGTTGACGACTCACGGTTTCGTTTTTGGGAGTCATGACGGCAGCAACAGTCTTCTCCCCTGTGGTGGCAAACGAGACCAAGAACGCCTAGAAACATGGACATTCTGCAGTCAGTCAGCCAGCCAGTCACAGAACTCATTCAGCTCCATTGATCTCCCAACTAACAACATTTGAGGACAAATCTTGTTCAGGTTTAAATTGATTTTTTTAAATAATAATATATGCCACTTAGCAGAATCACTATCCAGAGAGATGTGTAGTAAAGGAAACAAATAAGTGGCAATAATAATAATTGCCTGTCTGGGATAAATGAAGTTTATTAAATGAATGAATGGTTATTCTGTACCGGCTGGAAGTCTCGGAGTGGGGCGATGGTGTATCCATCAGCATTGAGCTGCAGCAGGACGTGGTGGTCTGGTCCGAGCTGGAGAAAGAACTCTGAGATGGGGGAGCGGGCCGGGTGAGGCTGGCTGGACACCAGGACGGGCTGGAAGCCTGGGGACACCTCTAGATCCAGAGACTAGGGGGGAGGGGGTAGAGAGAAGCGGGGGAGGGTTGTTTTGTAGATGTTTTAATCGAAAGCTACAATATATAGCCTGTTACACACCAACATGTCCACCTAACTGAGACTATGAAGACTGAAGACTTTGTTTACACTTCAGAGCTTCAAGTCATGGTTGAGCAAGAGTTACCTGTAGTGGGATCTGGTTGAAATGCGGCGTCTCCTCAGCCTGTATCGGGAGGGTGAGAGCGAGAGTGGCGGGGTCCACACACACCAGCATCCCTTGACCAACCACCACACTGGACTCAACACTGGACAACCACGGAGCTTCAACTGACCTCTGAGGACCATAACAGACATCACAACCAACAGGGTTAGAAATATGATGTGTATCGTAGAATTAAACAGAACACTCCATTATATTATAGAATTAAACAGAACACTCCATTATATTATAGAATTAAACAGAACCCTCCATTATATTATAGAATTAAACAGAACCCTCCATTATATTATAGAATTAAACAGAACACTCCATTATATTATAGAATTAAACAGAACACTCCATTTATTATATTATAGAATTAAACAGAACCCTCCATTATATTATAGAATTAAACAGAACCCTCCATTATATTATAGAATTAAACAGAACACTCCATTATATTATAGAATTAAACAGAACACTCCATTATATTATAGAATTAAACAGAACACTCCATTATATATAGAATTAAACAGAACACTCCATTATATTATAGAATTAAACAGAACACTCCATTATATTATGAATTAAACAGAACCCTCCATTATATGAATTAAACAGAACCCTCCATTATTTATAGAATTAAACAGAACACTCCATTATATTATAGAATTAAACAGAACACTTCCATTATATTATAGAATTAAACAGAACCCTCCATTATATTATATTGTAGAATTAAACAAGAACCCTCATTATTATTGTAGAATTAAACAGAACACTCCATTATATTATAGAATTAAACAGAACACTCCATTATATTATAGAATTAAACAAACACTCCATTATATTATAGAATTAAAAACAGAAGCCCTCCATTATTATAGATTAAACAGAACACTCCATTAAATATTATAGAATTAAACAGAACACTCCATTATATTATAGAATTAAACAGAACACTCCATTATATTATAGAATTAAACAGAACACTCCATATAATTAATATTGTAGAATTAAACAGAACACTCCATTATATTATATTATAGAATTAAACAGAACCCTCCATTATATTATATTGTAGAATTAAACAGAACCCTCCATTATATTATATTGTAGAATTAACAGAACCCTCCATTATATATAGAATTAAAAAGAACCCTCCATTATAATATTATAGAATTAAACAGAACACTCCATTATATTATAGAATTAAACAGAACACTCCATTATATTGTAGAATTAAACAGAACACTCCATTATATTGTAGAATTAAACAGAACACTCCATTATATTATAGAATTAAACAGAACCCTCCTTTATATTATATTATAGAATTAAACAGAACACTCCATTATATTGTAGAATTAAACAGAACACTCCATTATTTATAGAATTAAACAGAACACTCCATTATATTATAGAATTAAACAGAACCCTCCATTATTATAGAATTAAACAGAACCCTCCTTTATATTATATTGTAGAATTAAACAGAACCCTCCATTATTATAGAATTAAACAGAACCCTCCTTTATATTATATTATAGAATTAAACAGAACACTCCATTATATTATATTGTAGAATTAAACAGAACCCTCCATATATTATAGAATTAAACAGAACCCTCCATTATATTATATTGTAGAATTAAAAAGAACCCTCCATTATATTATAGAATTAAAAAGAACCCTCCATTATATTATATTATAGAATTAAACAGAACACTCCATTATATTATAGAATTAAACAGAACCCTCCATTATATTGTAGAATTAAACAGAACACTCCATTATATTATAGAATTAAACAGAACTTATATTATAGAATTAAACAGAACCCTCCATTATATTATAGAATTAAACAGAACCCTCCATTATATTATAGAATTAAACAGAACCCTCCATTATATTATAGAATTAAACAGAACATTATATTATAGAATTAAACAGAACACTCCATTATTTATAGAATTAACAGAACACTCCATTATATTATATTGTAGAATTAAACAGAACACTCCATTATATTACATTGTAGAATTAAACAGAACACTCCATTATATTACATTGTAGAATTAAACAGAACACTCCATTATATTATATTGTAGAATTAAACAGAACACTCCATTATATTATATTGTAGAATTAAACAGAACCCTCCATTATATTATATTATAGAATTAAACAGAACCCTCCATTATATTATATTATAGAATTAAACAGAACACTCCATTATATTATAGAATTAAACAGAACACTCCATTATATTGTAGAATTAAACAGAACACTCCATTATATTGTAGAATTAAACAGAACACTCCATTATATTATAGAATTAAACAGAACCCTCCTTTATATATTGTAGAATTAAACAGAACCCTCCATTATTATAGAATTAAACAGAACACTCCATTATATTATATTATAATTAAACAGAACACTCCATTATATTATAGAATTAAACAGAACACTCCATTATATTATAGAATTAAACAGAACCCTCCATTATATTATTGTAGAATTAAACAGAACACTCCATTATATTATATTGTAGAATTAAACAGAACCCTCCATTATATTATAGAATTAAACAGAACACTCCATTATATTGTATTGTAGAATTAAACAGAACACTCCATTATATTATATTGTAGAATTAAACAGAACACTCCATTATATTATATTGTAGAATTAAACAGAACCCTCCATTATATAGAATTAAACAGAACACTCCATTATATTGTATTGTAGAATTAAACAGAACACTCCATTATATATTGTAGAATTAAACAGAACCCTCCATTAATTATATTGTAGAATTAAACAGAACCCTCCATTATATTATATTGTAGAATTAAACAGAACCCTCCATTATATTATATTGTAGAATTAAACAGAACACTCCATTATATTGTAGAATTAAACAGAACACTCCATATATGTATTGTTTGTGTAGTGTCACAAGGTGAAAGACATATTTTTGTGATTGTTAATTATGTATTTAATAGTTAAATGCATAGAATTTGCCAAATGTAATTTCTTTTTTGTTTTGTGTTTGGTTCACACTAGAGTTTAATGTTGGGGAACTGGGTTACAGAGATTTACCAACCAAACCCACTCCATTTTCCCGGGATAAATAATTGCGAGAACCGTTAAAACTATAATAAATTATTTATTTATATGAAGAGCGTGATGTGAAAAACATCCCCAGACCATTATTCTTCCTCCACCAAACTTTACAGTTGGCACTATGCATTGGGGCAGGTAGCGTTCTCCTGGCATCCGCCAAACCCAGATTCGTCCGACGGACTGCCAGATGGTGAAACGTGATTCATCACTCCAGAGACACATTTCCACTGCTCCAGATGGTGGTGAGCTTTACACCACTTCAGCGCGATGCTTGGCATTGCGCATGGTGATCTTAGGCTTGTGTGCGGCTGCTCGGCCATGGAAACCCATTTCATGAAGCTCCCGACAAACAGTTCTTGTGCTGACGTTTCTTCCAGAGGCAGTTTGGAACTCGGTAGCGAGTGCTACGCACTTCAGCAGTCCCGTTCTGTGAGCTTATGTAGCCTACCACTTCGTGGCTGAGCCGTTGTTGCTCCTGGACTTTTCCATTTCACAACAACAGCACTTACAGTTGACCAGGGCAGCTCTAGCAGGGCAGAAATTTGACAAACTGACTTGTTGGAGTAAGTAAGGCTAATCTACTGCTAATGTTTGTCTATGGAGATTGCATGGCAGTGTGCTCGATTTTATACACCTGTCAGCAATGGATATGGCTGAAATAGCCAAATCCACTAATTTGAAGGGGTGTCCACATACTTTTGATTATATAGTGTATTAAACCTTAGTGCACATACTTAATGAAATGGTGTCTGTCCTCTGTACGTCTCTACACCATAGAGCAGTGGGGACATTCGGGGGGGGGAAAAAAACTGAAGAGTACAGATTATTGTAATTATATTATATATATATAATATATATATATATATATATATATATATATATATAACACACAAACGTTCTTGAGAAAGATAATAAATTAGTATTTATTGTTTCTCTTAATTTTGATGAGAGGCAATAAAGAAACAATAAATACTAATTTATTATCTTTCTCAAGGTTTGTGTGTCATATATAATTACAATAATCTGTACTCCTCATTCCCCCCCGCCCCAAAAAGTCCCCAGACACACACACTAGAGTTGCTGATGTGAAAAACACCATTTAAAATGATTTCAATAATTCAGAAGCACACCCAGTCTAGCGTTGTCAGACAAAACGAGTATCGAAACAGTTATGATCCGATTATGACCCGAGTCATTTTTATTGTTGTGATCTGTGATCGACAAAATATTTTTATTTTTTGGGGGGTGCCAGCGCATCATTCAATCAATTGTGAGGCATTAAGTGGTCTAAATACACAACTGGCTAGTTTCCTTCTCTGTAGAGAGAAGAGCAGGGCTGGACGTTGATCCTGATGCTCTGATTGGATAGAGAAAAGCTGTGTTTCTCTGACCACGTCGCATTCAGAATTTCACCCGATCATTTTCACTTCTCCGTTTGGTTGTGATCATTCAGCCTGCTACTATGATAAGTCACATGGTGAGGATTGACCCAGACACACACAGCCCTGATCCCAGACAACCTCAAAACAGCTGTGACAGATATGGAGTTATACTTTTATATAACGTGACATTTGATGAGGAGATGTCACAGAGTTCTAGTTACCTGCTTGATGATCTCTCCATCCTCTAGGCTGTAGGCTATGATAGTGTGAGAGTTGGGAACCAATCCCAACACATAGACCTCCTCTTCTCCCCCAGAGTACACTGCCTGGTACTGGACCGTATCACTGTGGGCAAAAAAATACTTACGAATTTAGCACCTAAATGCTGAAGACCTGGACTCAAAGGAGCATTTTAAATCTTTCAGATACTTTGTACATTTGTTTGTTTGAGCCTTTCTGGAGCACCAGATGGGCTTGCACTTTGGGACCATTTTTATTGTTTCCATTGCATCAGCTAAAGTATCTGAAAGAAAAGAGATACTGTTCGAACCCAGGTATGAGTACCAGTATCCTACTGTACCCTACCTATCAGGCAGGTTTTCCACCCATTTCTGGTGTCCATTGGTGAGGTAGTGGAGAGAGATCACAGCTTTCTTAAGCACCGCCACATGCTTTACTGTGTCCTGTATGGCCACAAAACAAGCAGCCTGGAAGCTGAAATAGAGAGAGACATTATGAGCAGTTAGTCATCTGGCAAAATATCTAAAATCATTGTCCATTTCTATTGAGTGTCTCTCAGCTACAAAACTGCAGTTAAATGGGGAAACGGGTAATCTGCACACGGGGACAACCACACGCACCTGCCAGTATCAAGCACGGCCTCCCAGTTCAGCCCACCCATGTTTGTGTCCCAGGAACGGAGCAAACGACCATCTCCGACCACCATCAGAGCATCTAGAGAAGACGTAAAGAACAGCCATTCAAATATCCGCTGTCAAAGATGAAGGCAGAATCTTAAAATGAACATAGGCAAAAATAAAGCCAATATAATTGACTCTGTACAACACAGTTATGTTGACTAAGCCAAGTAACTAGGCAGTCTACAATGAACTTAAAAAAAAGGCTATCGTCACCTTGTCCATGCAGCAGAATATATCTATGGTTCCCTCTGGTCCCGCCTTGTCAACATGTCTCCAAACTGTGAAGTAGGAATGAAAAATAATTAACTCTATGGAAGATATTCAACAACAATTATTAATTTATTTTTTTTGTCACAGATTTCAGACTAAAAGAGAAAAGCTAGAAACATATTTTGTATTGTAATATGAATGACAAAATACTCACAGAGATCTCCAGTCCTGGAGTTGAAAGAGGCAAAGATATTCTTGTCGGTGGCGAGAAACAGCTTTTTGATGACTGCGAATGCGAGTCAAAGTGAGCAAAGAGAGTCTTCCCCACATACTGCTGTCTCCTGGAAATAGGAAACAGAATATTTCACAGTCAAGACTAGCAGCCCACAGAGAAATCCTAGTCTTCTGTTGAAATATAGCTAGATATTTTTTTACTTTAGCTAATCAATCACCAATGTACATTTATCTTCTTCATTACTGCTGCGTTTTGAGACTCAGTATCATATCTGTGGCATAGACACCTGTCACAAAGAGCAGATGGGAGATGGGTCTTCTTCCCGCATGGATACTTGACCCCCAGTAAAGAAGAAGAGGAAGCAATCCAATAAGATATTTAAATTCGTGAGTGATTGGCGATATATTCCAACAAGCGACTGTCAATACAGGTGCAGACATGAAAAGGATACCTATTGACTTAACCCGACCCCAGAGACTTACTTACTGTCTTTTCGCCATGATCTATCATATTGGATGCTGTCAATGGTTAGCACATAGCACTAGCCTACGTTAGCTAAGCTGCATTGCGGAATCAATGGGCATTCTCAATCAACAGCTACATACCAATCAAATTTACCAACTTGATCTTCGAAGACAGCTTCACTCATGACAAATAAAGAAAAGAAGATTACAAATAGAAACGTTGGCTTAGACATTTTAGCAGATGGCTTCATAGAGAGATAACGACCCATGTACTAATCACTTCCGGGGTCGATGTTCTTCTTCCGTTTTGATTGGCGGTTTGTAAACTAATACATAAGGTGTATTACCGCCACCTACCGAGCTGGAGTGTGACACACACACACACACACACACACAAACACACAAACACAGGTGCTAAAACACACAGGGACACACACAGACACACAAACACACACACAGATGCCGAGAAAGAAGGAATTATAAATC
>NC_042984.1:5108556-5236660 GCF_901001165.1 Salmo trutta | reverse complement strand
GAGAGGAGAAAGAGAGAGGTCACTGTGGTGGGGGGTGAGAGAGAGAGAGAGAGAGAGAGAGAGAGAGAAAGAGAGAGGTCACTGTGGTGGGTGGGTGAGAGGGAGGTCAGGGGTCACTGTGGTGGGTGTGAGAGAGGGCCTTCAGGGTCTGGTGAACCAGCCCCAATAAAGCAACACCAGGATACCTGTTATTAACTGTTATGACAAGCTGGTGCAGAATTAGCTGTTTAGTAGTAGAGGTTCAGCAGCATGTCATTGACTAGCAGCTCAGTCCTAATCCTTATTTTTAGGAAAAGAAATAAGACATAAATCCCATGAACTCAAAATCAGAAACACAGTTGGGATTAAAAGTCTTAACATGGTCAGGAAAAAACATGACAAGGAGGGTAGGGAGAGTTTAAGGGCCTTTTGTGTGTGTGTGTGTGTGTGTGTGTGTGTGTGTGTGTGTGTCTGTGTGTGTGTGTGTGTGTGTGTGTGTGTGTGTGTGTGTGTGTGTGTGTGTGTGTGTGTGTGTGTGTGTAATGTTGTGAGACTGTTCTGTGGGGGGGGGGGGTCTAGCGAGGGGGTCTTGCAACAGAATCCCTCTGGACCTAGTTTCAGAAAGCCTGAGATGTATTGCAAACAGAAGTAGGTCAAAGCAAGTGGGTGACTGGGGTGTCAGAATATGGGTGCCACTCAGTAGCTAAAAGAAATTAGCTGTCAAATGTCCCAATTACCAGTCACACAATCGCTGTCTTGACTTGGGAGTGCATTACCGCAAAAAACACGAGGTCACTAAAGCCAGTTAAGAACAAACTCCTTATTTACCGGGGAACCGTGGGTTAACTGCCTTGTTCAGGAGCAGAACGACAGATATTTACATTGTCAGCTCGGGGATTTGATCAAGCAACCGTTCGGTTACTAGCCAAACATACTAACCACTAGGCAACCTGCCGCCCCGACAATACAGTCGTGGCCAAAAGATTTGAGAATGACACAAATATTAATTTCCACAAAGTTTGCTGCTTTAGTGTCTTTAGATATTTTTGTCAGATGTTACTATGGAATACTGAAGTATAATTACAAGCATTTCATAAGTGTCAAAGGCTTTTATTGACAATTACATGAAGTTGATGCAAAGAGTCAATATTTGCAGTGTTGACCCTTCTTTTTCAAGACCTCTGCATTCCGCCCTGGCATGCTGTCAATTAACTTCTGGGCCACATCCTGACTGATGGCTGCCCATTCTTGCATAATCAATGCTTGGAGTTTGTCAGAATTTGTGGGTTTTTGTTTGTCCACCCGCCTCTTGAGGATTGACCACAAGTTCTCAATGGGATTAAGGTCTAGGGAGTTTCCTGGCCATGGACCCAAAATATCGATGTTTTGTTCCCCGAGCCACTTAGTCATCACTTTTGTCTTATGGCAAGGTGCTCCATCATGCTGGAAAAAGCATTGTTCATCACCAAACTGTTCCTGGATGGTTGGGAGAAGTTGCTCTCGGAGGATGTGTTGGTACCATTCTTTATTCATGGCTGTGTTCGTAGGCAAAATTGTGAGTGAGTCCACTCCCTTGGCTGAGAAGCAACCCCACACATGAATGGTCTCAGGATGCTTTACTGTTGGCATGACACAGGACTGATGGTAGCGCCCACCTTGTATTCTCCGGACAAGCTTTTTTCCGGATGCCCCAAATAATCGGAAAGGGGATTCATCAGAGAAAATGACTTTACCCCAGTCCTCAGCAGTCCAATCCCTGTACCTTTTGCAGAATATCAGTCTGTCCCTGATGTTTTTCCTG
Source organism: Salmo trutta (assembly GCF_901001165.1). Lineage (NCBI taxonomy): Eukaryota > Metazoa > Chordata > Actinopteri > Salmoniformes > Salmonidae > Salmo > Salmo trutta. The sequence continues at coordinate 5,234,880 of NC_042984.1, read as the reverse complement.
GACAGAAGTGGCTTCTTTGCTGCCCTTCTTGACACCAGGCCATCCTCCAAAAGTCTTTGCCTCACTGTGCGTGCAGATGCACTCACACCTGCCTGCTGCCATTCCTGAGCAAGCTCTGTACTGGTGGTGTCCCGATCCCACAGCTGAATCAACTTTAGGAGACGGTCCTGGCGCTTGCTGGACTTTCTTGGGTGCCCTGAAGCCTTCTTCACAAAAATTGAACCGCTCTCCTTGAAGTTCTTGATGATCCAATAAATGGTTGATTTAGGTGCAATCTTACTGGCAGCAATATTCTTGCCTGTGAAGCCCTTTTTGTGCAATGATGACGACACGTGTTTCCTTGCAGGTAACCATGGTTGACAGAGGAAGAACAATTATTCCAAGCACCAACCTCCTTTTGAAGCTTCCAGTCTGTTATTCGAACTCAATCAGCATGACAGAGTGATCTCCAGCCTTGTCCTCGTCAACACTCACACCTGTATTAATGAGAGAATCACTGACATGATGTCAGATGGTCCTTTTGTGGCAGGGCTGAAATGCAGTGGAAATGTTTTTGGGGGGGATTCAGTACATTTGCATGGCAAAGAGGGACTTTGCAATTAATTACAATTCATCTGATCACTCTTTATAACATTCTGGAGTATATGCAAATTGCCATCATACAAACTGAGGCAGCAGACTTTGTGTGAAAATTAATATTTATGTCATTCTCAAAACTTTTGGCCACGACTGTGTATAGTGTGAGAGTCTCACACCTGACAATGTTTGATGTTTAGAATTCAGACAGCGAACAACATTTCTGGTACTACGGTAGTGCAGCCTAGTGAGCTGTAAAGCACCAGCCTGTTCCATGTCCTCAGTGTTGGCAGGAAGGGATGTCTGCCGTGTGTGACCTGTCCCCTACATATCCTGAAAACATTAGCTCATACAAGTGAAGTGTAATGCCTCGGTCACTCTGTCTCTGTGTGGGTTTGGTTTACACAACCCAGAGAGACTCTATGACATTGAGGGGTGAAGAAGCTGTACGTGACAGCGATGCAAAGAGAACCACTTTGAGACCGGAGATTAAATTAAATTAAAGTTTTTTATTTATTTATTTCACCTTTATTTAACCAGGTAGGCAAGTTGAGAACAAGTTCTCATTTACAATTGCGACCTGGCCAAGATAAAGCAAAGCAGTTCGACAACATACAACAACAACAGAGTTACACATGGAGTAAAACAAACATACAGTCAATAATACAGTAGAAAAATATGTCAATAAGTAACAAAAAAGGCTTGAGGGTGTCACCATGTCTCTGACACAAATGCTGGTTCAGGTTTTATTTATGTAAAAAAAATATATATTATAATAATAAATTGGGTTGGGGGGGTTGAGGAAGGGAGAGGATTACTTAAGATAATGTTTGAATAAGGTTTCAGGTGTTTTCTGAAGATGGGTAAGGGACTCTGCTGTTCTAGCTTCAGGGGGAAGCTACACATGCATTGCTTGCTGTTTGGGGTTTTAGGCTGGGTTTTCTGTACAGCACTTTGAGATATCAGCTGATGTAAGAAGGGCTATATAATTACATTTGATTTGATTTGATTCCACCATTGTGGTGCCAGGACAGAGAAGAAGCTTTGACTGGGCTGAGCGGGAGCTGCCCTCCTTTAGGGGTGGGAGGGCCAAGAGACCTGAGGCGGCAGAACTGCGTGCTAGTGTTGGCGTGTAGGGTTTGAGCATAGCCTGAATGTAGAGAGGTGCAGTTCCTCTTGCTGTTCCGTATGTAAGCACCATGGTCTTGTAGTGGATGCGAGCTTCGTCTGGAAGCCAGTGGAGTGTTCTGAGGAGCGGGGTGACATGAGATAACTTGGTAAGGTTGAAAACCAGACGAGCTACAGCGTTGTGGATAAATTGAAGGGGTTTGATGGCACAAGCGGGGAAGCCCAGACAGAAGTGAGTTTCAGTAGTCCAGACGGGAGAGGACATGTGCCTGGATTAGGACTTGCACCGCTTATTGTGTGAGGTAGGGTCGTTCTCTATGGATGTTGTAGAGCATGAACCTGCAGGAGCGAGTCACTGCTTTGATGTTTGCAGAAAACGACAGGATGTTGTCCAGGGTCAAGCCAAGTTTCTTTGCACTTTGGGAGGGCAACACTGTGGAGTTGTCAACCCGTGATGGGTCTTTGAGCAGGCAGGCCTTCCCCGGGAGGAAGAGCAGCTCCGTCTTCTCAAGGTTGGGCTTAAGGTAATGGGCCGACATCCAAGTTGAGATATCTTTCAGAGATGTGTGTCGTGACCTGGGTGTCAGAAAGGGGGAAGGAGAAAAGTAGTTAACTGTCATCCACATAGCAATGATAGGCGAGACCATGTAAGGATATGATGGAGTCGAGTGACTTGGTGTATAGAGAGAAGAAGAGTGGGTCTAGAAGCGAGCCCTGGGGGACACCAGTAGTGAGAGTACGTGGTGCAGACATAGATCCTCTCCACATCATAGAAGCAGCCTGCCAGGTAGGATGCAATCCAAGAGAGCGCAGAGCCTGAAACACCCAGCCCTGAGAGGGTGGAGAGGAGGATCTGATGGTTTACGGGGTCGAAGGCAGTGGATAGATCTAGGAGGATGAGAACAGAGGAGAGAGAGTCAACTTTGGCAGAGCGGAGAGCCTCTGTGACATAGAGAAGAGCAATCTCAGTTGAGTGACCCGTCTTAAAGCCTGACTGGTTAGGGCCAAGAAGTTGGTTCTGAGAGAGAGTTGATCAGAGAGAGAACGCTCAAGTATTTTGGAAATAAATGAAAGAAGGGATACAGGTCTATAGTTTTTGACGTTAGATGAGTCAAGTGTTGGTTTCTTGAGGAGGGGAGGAACTCAGGCCATTTTGAAGTCAGGGAGAAGGGAGGAGAGGATGGGGTTGAGTGGTTAGCTTGTCGGCTGTCCAGACCTCACTACTTACAGGATGTCATCTGGAGAGAGAGGGGAGAAAGAAGTCAAGGCGTAGGTTAGTTCTATGTGAGTGAGACCAGTGGACTCAATAGGCTGAGTGAATGAGGAGCGGATGTCGTCAACCTTCTTATCAAGCGGTTGACAAAGTCAAGAGGGAGGAGGGAGGGGGTGGAGGATTAAGGAGGGAGGAGAAGGTGGAAAAGAGTTACAAGGTTACCTAAGGTTACAGGCAGAAGCTTGACATTTAGGTTGAAGTGGCTTTAGCAGCAGATACAGAGAAAGATAAGGTAGAGAGGAGGGAGTGAAAGGATGATAGGTCCTCCGGGAAGTTTAGTTTTCCTCCATTTTCGCTCAGCTGCCCGCAGCCCTGTTCTGTAAACTCGAAATGAGCCACTCATCCACGGAGTAGGAGGGTAGGGCTGAGTCGGTCGGGAGGAAAGGGGACAGTGCAAGTCATAGGATGCGGAAAAGAAGGAGAGTAGGGTTGAAGAGGCAGAATCAGGAGACAGGAGTGATAAAGTTTTAGCAGAAGGGAGAGATGATAGAATAGGAGAGAGTAGTGGGAGAGGGAGTGCGAAGATTGCGACGACGCATGACAATCTGGGTAGGGGCTGAGTGATTAGGGTTGGAGGAAAGGGAGACAGAAAAGGAAACAAACTAGTAAAGATGAGGTCAAGCGTATTGCCTACCTTGTGAGTTGGAGGGTATTAGAAAAGGATGAGGTCAAAAGAGGCAAGGAGGGGAAAGACAGAGTTGGAAAGAAATTAATCGAAGGCATACAGTACGTCAGGAGGTTGAAGTCGCCCAGTACAAAGAGCGGTGAGCCATCGTCAGGAAATGAGCTTATCTAGGTGTCAAGCTCATTGAGGAACTCTTCAAGAGCACCTGGTGGGCGATAGATGACAATAATGTTAAGCTTGAAAGAAACAAGTGACAATGACAGCATGGAATTCAAATGAGGAGGGACAGGTGAGAGAGAGAGAAAAGAGAAAATATCCACTTAGGAGAAATGAGTAGACCACCACCGCGATGACCAGATACTCTCGGACTATGAGAGAAAAACGTAGTCAGATGAAGAAAGAGAAGCTGGACTAGCAGTGTTCTCTGGGCTGATCCATGTTTCCGTCAGGGCCAAAAACTAAAGTGACTGAAGGGCAGCATAGGCTGAGATGAACTCTGCGTGCTTGACCGCAGATCGGCAGTTTCCAAACATTAACAGAGACCAGGAATTTCACGTGGGGTTGTGCCGCGCAGGGTACACTAAATTAGAAGGGTTGCAACCAATGGGTGGGGAGCGTCTGTAAAGCCTACAGAGAGAGGAGCAAACACATATAGAAAACGCACACATGGTTACCAAAGCATACGAAAGACCAAAAGGAGATCATCTGAAAATAACGAGGTAGAGATACTCAAGTGAAAGAGCGGAGCCTTCCTCTCTTTCTTTCCTCGAAGAACTCCGCAGAACAACTCGGCAGAACCGTCTTGGTTTCGGCAAAGGTCTTAGTTTTGTACCTGCATTTTTAATACAATTGAATTTTAATACAACATTGCCACAACTTGTGCAGGCCAGACACTATTGAGCAACCGGAAGAAGTCATTGCCAGGTCGTGCCTGTTTATCTGAGCATCCGACAGAAAACTAATATTTTTGAAAGGACTCATACATTTACATCATTTAGTAGACGCTCTTATCCAGAGCAACTTACAGTAGTGAATGCATACATTTTTTTTTTTTAAATCCCGTACTGGTCCCTCATGGGAATCGAACCCACAACCCTGGCGTTGCAAACACCATGCTCTACCAACTGAGCCACACAAGGATACACAGAACCACTGTTATCTAGAGTAAACAATGTTCCGCTTTTTCTTTTTGCCGGAGAGCAGCTGGCTGATTCCAGAATTGGTCCAGACTCCAGAATTTAGGACACGTTGTGTCATTTTTATACAACCAGCGTCAACAACAACACCCGAAGACAGAAAAACAAAAAAAATACAAATTTTTTCCCAACGCATCATCAACTACAATGACCCGAGATGGGTCACTGCACCTCTACACCTACTGTATGTTTCTAGTACACCTTCAATGACCCGAGATGGGTCACTGCACCTCTACACCTACTGTATGTTTCTAGTACACCTTCAATGACCCGAGATGGGTCACTGCACCTCTACACCTACTGTATGTTTCTAGTACACCTTCAATGACCCGAGATGGGTCACTGCACCTCTACACCTACTGTATGTTTCTAGTACACCTTCCTCCTACAGTATAGGATTTTCTTCATTGTATGAAAATGGCATTATTGGGGTGACGTGTTCAATGGAACACAGTGACACCTTTTAGCGTATCAAACCTAATAAACACAAGGTGTGTCTTTGATTTTCCTCTCTGTTCTATTTCATTATCACAAAGACCTTGCATGAATGCATGAATCAAGTGAGTTATGCAACAAGTCGAGGACACAGACTATTTTATTAGTGAATCATGTCAAACTACTGACTATTTTATTAATGAATCATGTCAAACTTTATTTAATTTTAGTGGAGCGATTCGTTTTACTGCTGAGACAACAATCTGTTCGTACACTAGACAGATTTATACTTGATTTCCTCGGTGACTAAAGGAGTATAGTTACGAGGAACTGAGACAGACACACAATACGAGTCTATGTACAGTGCATTTCGGAAGGTATTCAAACCCTTGACTTTGTCCACATTTTGTTAATACCCCATAATGACATCACAATACCCCGTAATGATGTCACAATACCCCGTAATGACATCATAATACCCCATAATGACATTGCAAAAAACAGGGCATTAGAAATGTTTGCAAATTTATTTAAAAAACTGAAATATCACATTCACATTAGTATTCAGACCCTTTACTCAGTACTTTGTTGAAGCACCTTTGGCAGCGATTACAGCCTCGAGTCTTCTTGGGTATGACGATACAAGCTTGGCACACTTGTAATTTGGGGAGTTTCTCCCATTCTTCTCTGCAGATCCACTCAAGCTCGGTCAGGTTGGATGGGGAGCGTTGCTGCACAGCTATTTTCAGGTCTCTCCAGAGATGTTTCATCGGGTTCAAGTCCGGGCTCTGGCTGGTTTACTCAAGGACATTCAGAGACTTGTCCCAAAGCCTCTCCTGCGTTGTCTTGGCTTTGTGATTAGGGTCGTTGTCCTGTTGGAAGGTGAACCTTCGCCCCAGTCTGAGGTCCTGAGCGCTCTGGAGCAGGTTTACATCAAGGATCTCTCTGTACTTTGCTCCGTTCATCTTTCCCTTGATCCTGACTAGTCTCCCAGTCCCTGCCACTGAAAAACATCCCCACAGCATGATGCTGCCACCACCATGCTTCACCGTAGGGATGGTGCCTGGTTTCCTCCAGACATGACACTTGGCATTCAGGCAAAAGAGTTCAATCTTGGTTACATCAGACCAGAGAATCTTGTTTCTCATGGTCTGAGAGTCCTCTAGGTGCCTTTTGGAAAACTCCAAGAGGGCTGTCATTTGCTTTTTACTGAGGAGTGGCTTCCGTCTGGCCACTCTACTATAAAGGCCTGATTGGTGGAGTGCTGCAGAGATGGTTGTCCTTCAGGAAGGTTCTCCCATCTCCACAGAGGAACTCTGGAGCTCTTGGTTCTTGGTCACCTCCCTGACCAAGGCCCTTCTCCCCCGATTGCTCAGTTTGGCTGGGCGGCCAGCTCTAGGAAGAGTCTTGGTGGTTCCAAACTTCTTCCATTTAAGAATGATGGAGGCCACAGGTGGAGTCCAATCAAGTTGTAGAAACATCTCAAGGATGATCAATGGAAACAGAATGCACCTGAGGTCAATTTCGAGTCTCAAAGCAAAGTGTCTGAATACTTATGTAAGGAAGGTATTTCTGGTTTAAATGCTTAATACATTTGCATAAATGTCTAAAAACCTATTTTTGCTTTGTCATTATGGGGTTTTGTGTGTAGATTGATGAGGGGAAAAAATGTATTTAATACATTTGAGAATAAGGCTGTAACCTAACAAAATGTGGAAAAAGGGAAGGGGTCTGAATACTTTCCGAATGCACTGCATATGTATCAGTGTCATAACATTAATATAGCCCACATTATTCTCACCATCATCATGGGTTGTTTTACCGTACTGTACCTCAGTTTTCTGATCGTCAACTTGGAGAAGAGCATCTGATAAATGACTTGAAAATATACTGAAAAATAAATAGCTCAAAATAGCAGCAGATGCTATAGAGTCAACAAACTGTTCCAGAGTTCAGGCTGATTAGAGACATGATTCTCTGTTTGTCCATGTCTAACCAGCCTGACCTCTCTCTCTGCCTGTCTGCCTCTGTCTGTCTGTCTGTCTGTCTGTCTGTCTGTCTGTCTGTCTGTCTGTCTGTCTGTCTGTCTGTCTGTCTGTCTGTCTGTCTGTCTGTCTGTCTGTCTGTCTGTCTGTCTGTCTGTCTGTCTGTGTCTGTGTCTGTGTCTGTGTCTGTGTCTGTGTCTGTGTCTGTGTCTGTGTCTGTGTCTGTGTCTGTGTCTGTGTCTGTGTCTGTGTGTAATTGAAGCGTGGACTGGCCGACCAGAAGCACCATGACCAGTGTTAACTCCCCTGCCTGCCTCCTGGCTCGTAACCAGTTCTATAGAAGTAAGGAGCAACTCTATTTTTAAACCTTGACTTTGTAACTTTGTGTCGTCCATAAGTAAATATTGTACTTGGACGAACAACTGGATTGGCATCTGGGTGATAGTTGATGTGAAAAATGACAGCAGGACATGTGTTAACTTCATGAAGTACTGTCAACCTCTGCACTTTTGAACCATAGGGCCAAATACTTAGAATAGGGGGTGTTTTTTTTTATATATATACCCTGTTTTTTGTTTGGTGGGGCAGTTTTTTCGTGGGGCTGAACGGTAACCTCACTTTGGAACCATGCTGTCAACGCCTGGTCAAATTAATACATGACTAATTTGTTTATTGACTATAGTCTGTCTTTTTTAACAATAACCTCTGATTCTGAGGATGAACTTCAAAAACCAAAAAAGTTTCAGAGTTGGAGATGATCTCGACCTTTTTGAACCAGGATGTCCCACTGAGGTCAAAATACCTCCTTAGTTTATGTATAAAAAAAAACAAAGACAAGTAATCATTTTATGATGTAAACAACATTCAAATTCACCCCAAGTATAAACACTCAGCCTCGGTCTACAGTACATCCTAATCCCATCCATCCAGCCTCGTTCTACAGTACATCCTAATCCCATCCATCCAGCCTCGGTCTACAGTACATCCTAATCCCATCCATCCAGCCTCGGTCTACAGTACATCCTAATCCCATCCATCCAGCCTCGGTCTACAGTACATCCTAATCCCATCCATCCAGCCTCGGTCTACAGTACATCCTAATCCCATCCATCCAGCCTCGGTCTACAGTACATCCTAATCCCATCCATCCATCCAGCCTCGTTCTACAGTACATCCTAATCCCATCCATCCAGTGACGGTCTACAGTACATCCTAATCCCATCCATCCAGCCTCGGTCTACAGTACATCCTAATCCCATCCATCCATCCAGCCTCGTTCTACAGTACATCCTAATCCCATCCATCCAGCCTCGTTCTACAGTACATCCTAATCCCATCCATCCAGCCTCGGTCTACAGTACATCCTAATCCCATCCATCCATCCAGCCTCGTTCTACAGTACATCCTAATCCCATCCATCCAGTGACGGTCTACAGTACATCCTAATCCCATCCATCCAGCCTCGGTCTACAGTACATCCTAATCCCATCCATCCATCCAGCCTCGTTCTACAGTACATCCTAATCCCATCCATCCATCCAGTGACGTTCTACAGTACATCCTAATCCCATCCATCCAGTGACGGTCTACAGTACATCCTAATCCCATCCATCCAGTGACGGTCTACAGTACATCCTAATCCCATCCATCCAGTGACGGTCTACAGTACATCCTAATCCCATCCATCCAGTGACGGTCTACAGTACATCCTAATCCCATCCATCCATCCAGCCTCAGTCTACAGTACATCCTAATCCCATCCATCCAGCCTCAGTCTACAGTACATCCTAATCCCATCCATCCATCCAGCCTCGGTCTACAGTACATCCTAATCCCATCCATCCAGTGACGGTCTACAGTACATCCTAATCCCATCCATCCAGTGACGGTCTACAGTACATCCTAATCCCATCCATCCATCCAACCTCGGTCTACAGTACATCCTAATCCCATCCATCCAGTGACGGTCTACAGTGCATCCTAATCCCATCCATCCATCCAGTGACGGTCTACAGTACATCCTAATCCCATCCATCCAGTGACGGTCTACAGTACATCCTAATCCCATCCATCCAGTGACGGTCTACAGTACATCCTAATCCCATCCATCCAGTGATGGTCTACAGTACATCCTAATCCCATCCATCCAGTCACGGTCTACAGTACATCCTAATCCCATCCATCCAGTGACGGTCTACAGTACATCCTAATCCCATCCATCCAGTCACGGTCTACAGTACATCCTAATCCCATCCATCCAGTGACGGTCTACAGTACATCCTAATCCCATCCATCCATCCAACCTGTCTACAGTACATCCTAATCCCATCCATCCAGCCTCGTTCTACAGTACATCCTAATCCCATCCATCCAGTGACGGTCTACAGTACATCCTAATCCCATCAATCCAGTGACGGTCTACAGTACATCCTAATCCCATCCATCCATCCAGTCACGTTCTACAGTACATCCTAATCCCATCCAGCCTCGTTCTACAGTACATCCTAATCCCATCCATCCAACCTCAGTCTACAGTACATATGAACGCCAAAAAACAACATTTCTGCTGTAAACTGAAGTAATGAACCATGAAACACTAATTTACAGGACGTATGGAATAAAATCCTTAACAGGCCTTGTACAGAAATAAAAATCTGTCACGGGTTTTGCCTTCATAGAAGCACAGAAACATATTGGTGTGTATGAGGCTGGAATGTGTGCTATGAGCCAATCACGCCAGCCTGAAAGGATTCACTACAGATTTCAATCAGACACGTCCGTCTCAATGAGAACAAGGCCGGTTTAGTGACAGTCCCTCACGTGCAGATAGACTTAGCATTGGCACCCAGAAATGTGTTAAATTACCTGTTTTATTTCACTCTCTTCTCCTCCATAGACACAAGAAGCCCTGCAGACAGTACAACACCTACTACAGTCTACAGCCTCTCTGATTGGTCGACGCTAGCACCCAAACAAAGACATGTAACTGTGTGGGTGTCGACGTCTACACAGCCAGGTGACTGGATCATCCTACTCTCCGTACTTATCCTTTAAATGGTGATGATGTCAATTTGTAAGTCGCTCTGTATAAGAGCGTCTGCTAAATGACGTAAATGTAAATGTAATCTACAGTATACCTCCTCTCCTCTCCTCTCCTCCTCTCCTCTCCTCTCCTCTCCTCTCCTCTCCTCTCCTCTCCTCTCCTCTGGCTATATGTACAGTATACCTCCTCTCCTCTCCTCTCCTCTCCTCTCCTCTCCTCTCCTCTCCTCTGGCTATATGTACAGTATACCTCCTCTCCTCTCCTCTCCTCTGGCTATATGTACAGTATACCACCTCTCCTCTCCTCTCCTCTCCTCTCCTCTGGCTATATGTACAGTATACCTCCTCTCCTCTCCTCTCCTCTCCTCTCCTCTCCTCTCCTCTCCTCTCCTCTCCTCTCCTCTGGCTATATGTACAGTATACCTCCTCTCCTCTCCTCTCCTCTCCTCTCCTCTCCTATCCTATCCTATCCTCTCCTCTGGCTATATGTACAGTATAAATGAAATGAATGTTGGGTTGATTTGATTATTTTTTTTAAATGTCTGGAACCAATGAAATGAACACTACTAGTGGTTCAGTTGGACTGGTACTGTCCTGTACAGAGTACTGGCACCTCAAAGGTTCTGCTTCTTGAGTACCGGCACCGTCTTGTAGAATATTTGCTCTAAAATATGAACCCCAGTACTGTAACATTACAATTAGTAATTGGATATTTTAATTCTTAGGGATAGACAATTTTGTTCAATTTTTGCCTAAAATGACACCCAAATCTAACTGCCTGTAGCTCAGGCCCTGAAGCAAGGATCTGCATATTCATGGTACCATTTGAAAGGAAACATTTTGAAATTTGTGGAAATGTGAGAGGAATGTAGGAGAATATAACACATTAGATCTGGTAAAAGATAATACAAAGGAAAAACCAATCTGTATACTTGGACTTTGATTTAGCTTTTCCAGTATTAGTAGCTGTATTGTAAGTTCAACATTTGCAAAACACCCTGTTTTCATAACTTCATAACTCTCAGATGTTCGCAATGCGCTCTGCCATATTCTTGCCATTTTTGTCCAAAACGAAAAAAGCTTGTTGCTCACAAGGTTAGCAGCAAAATTGTGCGACAGATACGGGGTTTCCGCATACTCCCGCAAAGCCCAGCTATCTAGCTAGCTTTATCTGACCCCGATTGGTGCTTATTTGACAAAGTTACAGTCAATCAAGTGAAGACCGCCCATGTCATCGGCGTGCCATGAAGGCGTCGCTCTCTGACCAGATTTGGTGTCCTATAGGATATACTACACTCCTAATCATATAGTGAAGTCTGGTTATGTTCTAGGATCTCTGAGGAATAAATAAGAACGTAATTTGACTGGTTGAAACAATGTTTAGGGTTAGATTTTCACAGATTTCTTTCTTTGCAAATTGAACGAGTGGAAATACAAAATCGATCGTGCATGCTATATGGACCTTTTTAGGATATGAAAAAGGATTTTCTATAACAAAACGACACTTCATGTTATCTCTGGGAGGCTTTGGATGATAAATCAGAGCAAGATTTCAGAATGTAAGTACACATTTCACCTTCAGAGGTGAATGTATCAAACCTGTCACGTTGGGGGAAAAAAAGTGTTTTGTTGTTAGGAGCTCTCCTCAAACAATAGCATGGCATTTTGTTGCAGTAATAGCTACTGTAAATTGGACAGTGCAGTTAGATTAACATGAATTTAAGCTTTCAGCCGATATAAGACACTTATATATACCGACATTTGTTGTTTCTCTAAAATCTGCGATCGTGACACACGGCGCTACATGATTTACGACTGTCCCGTTGACGGGACGCCTTTCCCTGATTAACGTTCCACTTCAAGCACTGACATTGCTCAAAATGTAACGCAACCTATGGTAACACTTAACTTTAGAGCCTGCAGGTGTAACTATATAATGCAACCTATGGTAACACTTAACTTTAGAGCCTGCAGGTGTAACTATATAATGCAACCTATGGTAACACTTAACTTTAGAGCCTACAGGTGTAACTATATAATGCAACCTATGGTAACACTTAACTTTAGAGCCTGCAGGTGTAACTATATAATGCAACCTATGGTAACACTTAACTTTAGAGCCTGCAGGTGTAACGATATAATGCAACCTTCTTTAACCTTCCTCCCCACCCCTGCATGTATCCTCTTCAGGATTCCCAGGAGCAGGGGGGATATCGAGAGGATGGCGGGTCAGGGTGGTTTTGGGGAACTCCACACCCCGTACGGCCACCGCCAAGCGTCCCAACCCGGCCAACAGAGCTGTCAAGTAGAGACACACCGTCACCAATCAGCAGGTTGAAACACACAGAGGAAGATGAGGGAGAAGACATCTTCCTCTCTGTTCTGTCCTCTCAGCACAGAAAATATGGATTTGATCAAGCCAGTTAGTGTTGAACATGTTTTCTATATTGCTCTGGTCTCTACCCTGACTCCTGTTTTTGGAGGCAGCAGGAAGGGCCAGAAAAAAAAGATATTTCTGTGAGCGCTCTCTAAAACAGACAATATTATTCAAAACCATCACACACAGCCCAGTTAAACCCCCTTCGCCTCCTCCCCTCTTTTTTGGTATTTATTTAACCTTTATTTAATTAGGCAAGTCAGTTAAGAACCAATTCTTATTTACAATGATGGCCTACAAAAAGGCAAAAGGCCTCCTGCAGGAACCTCCCTCCCTCCCTCTCCTCTCCTCCTCTCTCCAACCCTCTCCTCCCTTCACCTCTCTCCTCCCTTCCCCCCTCCCTCCCTTCCCTCCACCCCTCTTTCCTTTTTAATTTCCTCCTCCCTTCTTTTCATAACTGGGCCACAGCCTGTCCTCCTCTCCACTTGGTCACAGCCTGTCCTCCTCTCCACTTGGTCACAGCCTGTCCTCCTCTCCACTTGGTCACAGCCTGTCCTCTCCGCAGCCCAACTGGAGGAACAAGTCATGTATCCATTTTCTCCAGATACTGGCTGGTTGCTAAGCAGCAATATGGGAACATTCTTTCACACACGAGTTGAATAACAGATCAGATCGTCCAACCCTTCTATATAGCAATAACCTATTGACGTGACTCAAATAAGATCTGATCGCAGATCCGATTCACCAATTGCCTACAGCAGAAATCTGTTGAGATGATTCAGATTTGTTTCTTGCAACACATCCAAAAGGTTGGTGGTATTTGCTTTCGGTGCAGCATGGTAGTTGAATATGATCTCCTTTTACAATGCAGATCCTCAAACCCCTCTTACTCTTAACAGAGACCTGTTGCTGGGTGCAGAGTTAGAGAGACAGGCAGTAGAGACTTGGCTCTAGAATACACTGATCTATAACCAACAGGCTCTAGAATACAATGATCTATAACCATCAGGCTCTAGAATACACTGATCTATAACCAACAGGCTCTAGAACACACTGATCTATAACCAACAGGCTCTAGAATACACTGATCTATAACCAACAGGCTTGACTCTAGAATACACTGATCTATAACCAACAGGCTCTAGAATACACTGATCTATAACCAACAGGCTCTAGAATACACTGATCTATAACCAACAGGCTTGGCTCTAGAATACCCTGATCTATAACCAACAGGCTCTAGAATACACTGATCTATAACCAACAGGCTCTAGAATACACTGATCTATAACCAACAGGCTCTAGAATACACTGATCTATAACCAACAGGCTTGACTCTAGAATACACTGATCTATAACCAACAGGCTCTAGAATACACTGATCTATAACCAACAGGCTCTAGAATACACTGATCTATAACCAACAGGCTTGGCTCTAGAATACCCTGATCTATAACCAACAGGCTCTAGAATACACTGATCTATAACCAACAGGCTCTAGAATACACTGATCTATAACCAACAGGCTCTAGAATACACTGATCTATAACCAACAGGCTTGACTCTAGAATACACTGATCTATAACCAACAGGCTCTAGAATACACTGATCTATAACCAACAGGCTCTAGAATACACTGATCTATAACCAACAGGCTTGGCTCTAGAATACCCTGATCTATAACCAACAGGCTCTAGAATACACTGATCTATAACCAACAGGCTCTAGAATACACTGATCTATAACCAACAGGCTCTAGAATACACTGATCTATAACCAACAGGCTCTAGAATACACTGATCTATAACCAACAGGCTCTAGAATACACTGATCTATAACCAACAGGCTCTAGAATACACTGATCTATAACCAACAGGCTCTAGAATACACTGATCTATAAACAACAGGCTCTAGAATACACTGATCTATAACCAACAGGCTCTAGAATAAACTGATCTATAACCAACAGGCTCTAGAATACACTGATCTATAACCAACAGGCTTGGCTCTAGAATACCCTGATCTATAACCAACAGGCTCTAGAATACACTGATCTATAACCAACAGGCTCTAGAATACACTGATCTATAACCAACAGGCTCTAGAATACACTGATCTATAACCAACAGGCTCTAGAATACACTGATCTATAACCAACAGGCTCTAGAATACACTGATATATAACCAACAGGCTTTATAATAAACTGATCTATAACCAACAGGCTCTAGAATACACTGATCTATAACCAACAGACTCTAGAATACACTGATCTATAACCAACAGGCTCTAGAATACACTGATCTATAACCAACAGACTCTAGAACACACTGATCTATAACCAACAGGCTCTAGAACACACTGATCTATAACCAACAGGCTCTAGAATACACTGATCTATAACCAACAGGCTCTAGAACACACTGATCTATAACCAACAGGCTCTAGAATACACTGATCTATAACCAACAGGCTCTAGAATACACTGATCTATAACCAACAGGCTCTAGAATACACTGATCTATAACCAACAGGCTCTAGAATACACTGATCTATAACCAACAGGCTCTAGAATACACTGACCTATAACCAACAGGCTCTAGAATACACTGATCTATAACCAACAGGCTCTAGAATACACTGATCTATAACCAACAGGCTCTAGAATAAACTGATCTATAACCAACAGGCTCTAGAATACACTGATCTATAACCAACAGACTCTAGAATACACTGAGCTATAACCAACAGGCTCTAGAATACACTGATCTATAACCAACAGACTCTAGAACACACTGATCTATAACCAACAGGCTCTAGAATACACTGATCTATAACCAACAGGCTCTAGAACACACTGATCTATAACCAACAGGCTCTAGAACACACTGATCTATAACCAACAGGCTCTAGAACACACTGATCTATAACCAACAGGCTCTAGAACACACTGATCTATAACCAACAGGCTCTAGAACACACTGATCTATAACCAACAGGCTCTAGAATACACTGATCTATAACCAACAGGCTCTAGAATACACTGATCTATAACCAACAGGCTCTAGAATACACTGATCTATAACCAACAGGCTCTAGAATACACTGATCTATAACCAACAGGCTCTAGAATACACTGATCTATAACCAACAGGCTTGGTTCCAGAATATACCTCTTTACATACAGTACTTTCAGCGGTGACCCGTCATTCAGGGCTGTTTTGAGCCCTACCTGCTTAGCCCCCCCTGTTTTGCATGTTATTTCTATCAGTTTGCAAACAATAAAAAAATCATTGAGTTAATAAAGCCGCATGCAAAACATTTTTTTTTCTTAAGTAAGGCAGCTCCAAAATGCAGGTGTTTCAGCCTAGCTTAGCTTCTGTGGTGGTTGGTAACGTTCTCTAATTGCGCCGTGATTGGCTCAGTGTTGTCACTCATTGGGATACTAGGTCACCGCAAAATCTACAGGGAGAGCTCGAAAATTCAAGCCCCTTGTGTTCTGCCATAGATTTACATTAGAAGTGCCCATCCAAGAAGGCTCAAGATCATTGGCCACAGATATAATTACATCAAATCACGTTATATGTACCGTAGCTTTGATTGGACTGATCATGTCAACATACTTTCAAAATCTTAGCTAGCAGTCATCATCATGAATCAAGTCAACAACCTACTGGCAAATCCTTTTCAAGGTGAGAAATTACAGCTAAAACGTATCGGTGCTCGTCGGCTATTGGACATAAATATTACACAAGTTGGAAATAGGAAATTCAACAATGAGTGGTTTGGAAGGAATCAGTGGCTAACTGCAAGCTTTGCTAAGCAATCACTAGCCGGCTAATCAGTGGAGAGGGTGTGTGGTCCAAGTCTGAGTTTAAGGGTCTCTTTTCCAAGCTTAAAAAGGATAAACATTCACATGCAACACCATGGCCCAGAAAAGGTTGAATACATTGGCCATGCATGCTGTCAATCCAGCATGATTTCGGCCGCATTCAAAACAACTGGAAACTCGGAAATCTCAGACTTCAGTGAGTTCAAGACTACTGGGAACTCTGGGAATTTTTTTTTTTTTTTAAGTTCCCGAATGGGAAAATGTGTTTTTAACGGTCATCCAACTCGGAAACTTTCCGACCTTAAGATTATGATTAACTCCATTTCTTTTTTCCTGAGTTTTGTTTGTTTTCCTGAGTTTCCAGTTTTTCATCCACAAATTTCTTGTTAACAAACTATAGTTTTGGCAAGTCAGTTAAAACATCTACTTTGTGCATGACACAAGTCATTTTTCCAACAATTGTTCAGACAGATTATTTCACTTATAATTCACTGCATCACAATTCCAATGGGTCAGAAGTTTACGTACACTAAGTTTACTGTGCATTTAAACAGCTTGGAAAATTCCAGAAAATTATGTAATTGCCTATCAGAAGCTTTTAAAGCCAATTGACATCATTTGAGTCAATTGGAGGTGTACCTGTGGATGTATTTCAAGGCCTACCTTCACACTCAGTGCCTCTTTGCTTGACATCATGGGAAAATCAAAAGAAATCAGCCAAGACCTCAACCACAAGCCTGGTTCATTCTTGGGAGCAATTTCCAAATGCCTGAAGGTACCACGTTCATCTGTACAAACAATAGTATGCAAGTATAAACACCATGGGACCACGCAGCCGTCATACCGCTCAGGAAGGAGACGCGTTCTGTCTCCTAGAGATGAACATACTTTGGTGCGAAAAGCGCAAATCAATCCCAGAACAACAGCAAAGGACCTTGTGAAGATGCTGGAGGAAACAGGTACAAAAGTATCTATATCCACAGAAAAATGTGTCCTATATCGACAGAACCTGAAAGGTCACTCAGCAAGGAAGAAGCCACTGCTCAAAAATCACCATAAAAAACACACTACTGTTTGCAACTGCACATTGGGACAAAGATCATACTTTTTGGAGAAATGTCCTCTGGTCTGATGAAACAAAAATAGAACTGTTTGGCCACAATGACCATCGTTATGTTTGGAGGAAAAAGGGGGAGGCTTGCAAGCCGAAGAACACCATCCCAACCGTGAAGCATGGGGGTGGCAGCATCATGTTGTGGGGGTGCTTTGCTGCAGGAGGGACTGGTGCACTTCACAAAATAGATGGCATAATGAGGAGGAAAATTATGTGGATATATTGAAGCAACGTCTTCCAAAGGGACAATGACCCCAAGCAACCTTCCAAAGTTGTGGCAAAATGGCCTAAGGACAACAAACTCAAGGTATTGGAGTGGATATCACAAAGCCCTGACCTCAATCCTATAGAAAATCTGTGGGCAGAACTGAAAAAGCGTGTGCGAGCAAGGAGGCCTACAAACCTGAGTCAGTTACACCAGCTCTGTCAGGAGGAATGGGCCAAAATTCACCCAACTTATTGTAGGAAGGCTACCTGTAACGTTTGCCCCAAGTTAAACAATTTAAAGGCAATGCTACCAAATACTAATTGAGTGTATGTAAACTTCTGACCCACTGGGAATGTACATGTAGCCTGTTTTAGAGAAATGCAATCATTGAATATTCTAAGAGCTTTCATTGGTTTCCTTATATTCCCCCTTAATTTATCCTACGGTTCTGACTTGGTGTACAGGGAAAACACTAAGAACGGCCCATGTTCTGAATTCTGTCACTGTACATTTCAAAAGGGCTGAACAAATAGTTATGACTACGTGCATTTTAGCTCACTCATTGTCTTAATAAAAATGATGGATTTCCTCTTATCTGCTCATTGTTCCCTTATGCCATAGTATGTACATCTTAAATTGTTAGTAGAAACCACATTTGTTTAAGCAAGTCTGACATAGCTTTTTTTTTTAATAAGGCAGTAAACGAGGCTGAATAAACTGTTTTGCTGCCAGACAAGGCTCCGCTGATCGCCAGGTGAGGTTTCACTCCACGAAGCTGAAAGATAAGCTATAGTTATAAGCTAAGTTAATCAATGAATTGTTTAATGGCTTTGCTGGCATGCATTAAAAATATCTAATTTTTATTTTTTGGGGGGGGGGTTCACCCCTCCAAGATAAAAAAATAAATAAAAAATCTAAGTAAAGTTCTCCTTGTGATGCAAGAGTAGAGATGGTGCATTTAATTCAACGACGTTTCTGTGTTTTTATAGATGCAACGGAAAGACAATGTATCCCCATTTCAGCCATTATCAGTGTTTGACAGGTCATTACAAACATTTCCGCAGGAGGACCATTAACTGGGTGGGGGAGGCACAAGAAAGAGTATGAAAGTCACACGAGTATAATAAAAGCAATCAATCCAGTGAGACTTCAATGACAAGTGGATTTTGTACCCCTCAAACACAGGAAATAGATACCAATCCTCAGGTGGATGATTCATGCATTTTTGCTTACTCAAAGTAACTGCCCGTTAGAAATCTGTTGTGCTGGCTCTATGCAGTCACCTCACCTAAAAAGGTACAGTTCTCATAGCGGTGAAGTCTCACATAGCAATTGGCTGTACGGTCTTAGGACGTCAGGTTACTTAAGGTGACGTCCAAAAACGCCACAGCATGGCAGGAATGGACTGCGAGTCACCATTTTGTGTGTTTACTCTGTACTTAGAATGTCTGTTTTTAGTATTTCAGATCCACAACTGTCACAGAAAAGGTAGCAGACTGCATGCATAGTGACAGCCTGTTCAGTATTTCAGTAGGATAGAGTAGGCCATTGAGTGCCAAGTTAAAGTTGACACTGTGCTTGTCATACAGAGACTGTTTCCAGTAATTTCAAAGCGATAAATTCCATTGAAAGAGTCCAGTCAGGCTGCTTGACATCTGGAAGTCACAGGGTGACCAAATGGACAAGATAACAGAAGTTGTATGTGTGCACCAAGTACAAAAGTCAAAAAAATAAAATAGTTTGTTCTCATTTTATTTATAGATTTAAAAAAAAAACAGGATACAAAAAAAAAAAAAAAAACGTTCATTGGCAGCCTGTCCAACTAAGACAAACAAATAATTGTTCCAATACCCATAATGCTTAGCGTGAAGCAAAGTGACAGACATTCATTCTATGTAGTTTGCTAACGTGGATGTTGGGAACATTTCTACATCCTAAACAGCACCCGATATAATGAACTACTTTTGACCATAACCCAATGGGTCTTGGTCAAAAGTAGTGCACTAAATAGGGACTAGGATGCATTCATAGTTTAGGGTTAAAGGGAAGGGGGTCTGTTCCAATACCTACACTAGCATACTACATTGTATGCCGGATATACATTGCTTCATACTTTCTATGTAGTGTGGAAGAAAATCAAAGGGTTTAGGGGACGTGGGAAGCAGACTCTGTCTCCTAGCGTTGTTCCCTTCTTGCCTCAGGAGGGGGGTGGACTCGCCAGGTCGGACCTCGCGGCGTCGCTAACCTGCCTCTTCATCACCATCTCCCTGGCAACGCAGGTCACCTGGCCGTTGGTCAAAGTCATGGCCGCCGCCCTGGAAAAGAGGGAGAGGTTGAGAGAAAAAAAAAAAAAACAGGGTGCAACTTGCTTAGTGTTACAAAAAGAAATGCCATGATTACTTCTTACTCTGTGCCAGAAAGGCATGTCTGTTGTAGGGAGGTAGTATTCAGGAAGCAAGACAACGCTCTAATAAGGGTTTGGACATGCCAGCTACAGAGAGTTCACCCTGTACGACTGTCGAAAAAGTTTTGCAACACTTTATAAAGAGCTGATTCTTTGGGATTGTCAAATGAGGTGACAGACCGTATCCTTACTGCATTTAGAGTGAAGTTGGGCAGCCTGTTCTCTCCCACTATGATAGCCAGTTGCTGGTCAGCCAGTTTCTCTCTATGATAGCCAGTTCATACACCACATTTCTCCCCTAGTCTACTTACTTCTGCTGGGCCTCCTCAGTCAGAGTGGTCATTCCTGGCTGGTTCTGCTTCCCAAAGAACAAGCTGGACCACCAGTGGCCCGAGTCTTGTTTTGGCAGACCTAGGAACAGATTAGGACAAGGTCAAACACTACAAAAAGGTCTCAATTTAAATATACATCTATATGACAGTTTACTGCACAGAACAAGAATTCTGGAGTGATGACTGAATGTACAGTAAATTGTTCCCAGGTTTCAACAGGTCATGTCACATTAAAACCAATTGCAGTTCACCATGTTGGTTAATAGATTACAAGTCTACTGACTGAGCTAGGGTGACCACATTTAAAAATATCCAAATGTGCGACAACAAGGATGATTTTGCGGGACAATTTATTTTATTTAACCAGGTAGGCAAGTTGAGAACAAGTTCTCATTTACAATTGCAACCTGGCCAAGATAAAGCAAAGCAGTTCGACACATAACACAGTTACACATGGAGTAAAACAAACATACAGTCAATACAGTAGAAAAATAACTCCACACCATCCAGGTACCCAGCTGACAATGTAGCCTACATGAAGAAAAATAAATAAAGTGACCCCATCAAATATCATTAAAGAATTTATCCTTCAAATTTCAATGTGCACATTTTAATACCCTCAAACACCAAGTTACTCATACCCAATTTCAAAAATAAGCCATGGCATCGTCAATGATAATTGTTCACATTTTACCAGTGAAATGTCCAAACTGTCTGCATGCCAATCATTTGATTTCTGTTTCATGGGAATATGCATTTAGTTCTTGAATAAAAAATAAAAAATTGTGAGCAGATTGTTAAACTATATAGCCTTCCTGTATTTTGTGTCAAATCACAGCATTCTGCCTAGTGGTGTACACTGTTGAGTTTTGATCATGTTTGGAACTATTCAGCGAACCAGTCTTTAAAATGACATAAGAAATGTGTCTTGTGTAACAGTAACATGCTATTTTAGTTGGTTGTGTTATATAGAATACTAAATCATTAGTTAAATAAAAGGTAAAAAACTTCCAAGACAGATTCAGCTTTGATCCAACATTACTAAACAAGAACCATTGAGAAGCTGTCAAGCGATGCTCCGCGGAATCCAACGGCAGCACTAATTGATGCCGAAACGAGAGACCACATGTGGCCGTTATAAAAGCCGGAATATTTGGCCGAGGATACATTTGTTTGGTCTCAGGGAATGTAAGACAGTTAGAGATACATATTTTTTTTTATTTATTAAAAAAAGTTTTTCCATCCAATTTGTCAAAAATAGGTTTATCGGCTCCAGGCTTTGATCAGTGTACACTAGTGACACCTGCTGGTCAAAAGAATTTAGAGCAGCTAAATTATAGATGACGTCCCACACCCCATAGCGAGTGCAGAGCTTCTGTCTTCTACCAAACAGGTGGCTGTTTAAAGAGAAAAAAATAAATAGCGTCAGACAGCATTGGTCATGTGCTTCTGATAAAGTGAAACAGGCATCAGACCACCGAGTCGAAGTAAACTTCTTAGCTCCAGTATCAAACATAACGTCACTTCTTATGAGCAACGAGAGCCTCACAAGTTTAACAAAATTACCGTCCAGCCTAATATTTGTAGCTCTTCATCAGAAGCACACATTCTGTAAGTAGTTAGGCCCGACTCTCCTCCAAGTTTAGCCCGAAAGGATTTGAGAAATATGATTGTTAAACATAGGCCTAACGTCAAACATCACCAGTAGCTTCAGTGGTGTTAGAATGTAGGACTGTCCCGCACAACCCGGGACACGTGGTCACCCTAGACTGAGCCGACGCGTCGTCCGAGTCCACTCACAGCAAGGCGACCTTATGTCACCGCGCATCACCAGGCTTAAGGGCTTGGCGCCACTGTAGGTGACAAATCATGAACTGTTGCAGTTTGAGGTTGTAAGAGAACAATCAATCATTGTTCAACTCCAATATTCATTGCGCCCATTCAGAGGGTAAGAAAATAGTAGGCTGAGTGAACATCTTACGAAACAGAAATGCCTAAGCGGTAAACAGTGTAGGGAAGATGATAACGCTAGCAATTATTGTAGGATAAGATGGAATGTAGGAGCAAACATTTAAACAAGAGAACAATGTGCTCTTCACCTGTCGGGAGTTGAGATGCGTTTATCAATCAAATTTATTTATAACGCCCTTCTTACATCAGCTGATGTCACAAAGTGCTGTACAGAAAACCCAGCCTAAAACAGCAAGCAACACAGGTGTAGAAGTTTAGGTTACGTCCTCAACACTGTAATCATTTATTTGAACAAATTCCTAAACGCAAGCTTCATAAGTAAATTATAAATGTCAAGCAATTGTAACATACCAAAAGACCAGTAGGCCTATGCTTGTAAATTGTTGCCCCATTGCTGGTGAGCTTGCAAAGTAAACTGTATATTCTTGATCAAAACTATTTTTTGGTGCAGCATATTTCTTATGGCAATACTCATGCCCTGAAATTTGACATTTGCACCTGATCTTAAAGCAAATCAGCAATCTGTTCACTGGCTCAGGGTTCCCCAAGGTCAGTCCTGGCCCCCCCCCCCCAGTGCCTTAGCACTACAGCTGATTAAAAATAAAAAGCTTGATGAGTTGGTCATTTGAATCAGCTGTGTAGTGCAGGGCCTTCCTCTGACAGCGCCTGGTATAAAGGCCATGAATGTCAGGGAGCTCGGCCCCAATGATTTACTGGGATCGTACGCGCTACCATCTGTAGCGCTTTGAGGTCAGATGCCAAGCAGTTGCCATACCAGGTAGAGACGCAGCCAGTCAAGACACTCAAATAGCACCTCCCCTGAACATGGTCCCCCCCCACCACCACCACCCATATGCTTTGTGTACCTGGATGGTGTGGAATGACCTCCCCACTGTACTCTGAACTGCCACAGGAGCTGCTGCTGGAAGTGGAGCCGATGCGCCCTGGAAAAACCAACGTGAAGGTTAGGAGAGGACGACGCTATAAAATACAAACACCCTCACAAGCTCTTTGCCAACCGAGTTTGGGAAACACTGACACAAGGTACAGGCAAGAGAGATGACTAGCGTGAGTCACAGATCTGTTTGTGCGGTCCTGTCAACTCCTTGTCATGTTTGGTGTGACAGTGACATAATTGTTGGCAAGATAGCCTGTCCCAGAAATGTTTGTGCTTAGTTCAAAGGATATGAGAGGGCTTGAGAACACACTACTGTTGAAGGCTGAAGTGAATTATCATAACTGATTCAATCTTTCTGAAGACAAAGGAAAAAAAAAAAAATGTTTTTTTTTTTAAATAACAGAGCTTGATTGATTTAGGGCCAAGTTTGTAAAGTCATGACCCGGCCCAAGAGCTACTCACTTCGGTAGTAGTCATGACCCGGCCCAAGAGCTACTCACTTCGGTAGTAGTCATGACCCGGCCCAAGAGCTACTCACTTCGGTAGTAGTCATGACCCGGCCCAAGAGCTACTCACTTCGGTAGTAGTCATGACCCGGCCCAAGAGCTACTCACTTCGGTAGTAGTCATGACCCGGCCCAAGAGCTACTCACTTCGGTAGTAGTCATGACCCGGCCCAAGAGCTACTCACTTCGGTAGTAGTCATGGGTTGCCACAAGAGAGCCGCCTGCATTGATCGCTGCCATTCTTACGGAACTTGTTGAGTCATGCGTTAGAAACCCTGGAAGAAAAGGAGGTTTGAGTCAAACACATTGGTACATAGACTATGGAACGATTTCTGTGCCAACATAAAATTGCATTTCAATACCATAATATTGCATTAGGATTTTTTTTTATTATATATATGTAGAAATGACTCATTGAATTCATAAAAATGAAGTTGCATTTTATGATTTTAAACTGAATATTTAGTTTGATGATGCATTCAGATTTAATTAGCTTTTTGAGCTAAAGCCTCATTGGTCCTTTGTCTTGGATGGGTCTTTCAAGGGAGGGAGGGGGGGGGGGTGTAACAAGTTGTGTCGGTGACCGCGCTCATATGATGAATAACTTATCGAAGCCCTGAAAAGTTGCATTGTCTGGTACACAAGAGACCTGGGTTTGAACCCCATCAGTCAAACACACACACACACACACGTCTTAAGCCTCGCGAGCGGCCGGATCCCGCAAGCTCACATGATTGTTACCTACATACGGTAGTCAGTCTGGTAATCACATGTATGATCACAACCCCCCCCTCCTCTGTTGCCACTCATTAAGTGGGGTGCACAGACCCCTCCTGCTTGCCACAAAAAGTGTTGTGCAGTACGCCTGGTTTCAAACAGTCAGTTATATCGGTACTGTGATTTGTGTAGGAGGTGAAATGTATCGAAGGTGGTTCGTTGAACCACACCCTTGATGATTAACCTTCCTGGAGACTAAAACTTGATAGCTTCCTGAACTCATCCCTACGGGCTTTAGCCAAATGTGCTAACAGTCTTGACATGGAGGAGACCTGGTTTGAACCCAGTTAGTCAAAAGAGCAACATTAAAATAGGGAGTGATAAAGTTAACCTTAAAAGGACTATTCAACTGTTATGGGTGTTTTTTTTTGCGGGACACTCCCTTCTAAGGCGGCCTATGAGAACAATAGAGAGGAACAGGAAGCACATCCATGTTCCAGAGTCTTAACTTCCAAGAATGGGGTCATAACAGTTTATAGCCAAAGCGTTTACTTTTACTGTGTTCTCTAACTTTCCTGGCAGGCAAAGTGTAAGAACGTCTCTGGTTTTGTGTCTGAATTTTAAAACTGAATGCATCTGAAAACGTTAATATATGAAACATTGATTACCTTAAAATGGTTTGTAAACGTGATACGAATGCAATATCTACCATATTGAAATTGAACATATGAATTGAGTTTAATTAAGAATGAATATTCCATTCTGCTCACTCAATATCAAGTAAATAACTACAAGTTCAGTGTATGAATACAATCATTCAACTTGTGCATTACAACATCCTAATTAAAAATATATATATAACATTAAAATAGTGAAATCGCGCCATAAGACATTACGGCACATGTTTTTGTAGTGATATTGCTCCAACTCAGCTCTTCAGAATACACGGGTGGCTAAATACAAACAGTAACAAATAATAATTAAAATAGTTAACGGTTACTTCTCACACTTATCCATCATTGTAAAATAAGAATTTGTTCTTAGTTAAATTAAAATAATTTACGCAATCATCAATGGCAATGCTGCCTCCAAAATGTTAGTGGTAGCCTGCCTACACATCTGGTCTGTGACTACTAGTGAACACAACATATACTAGGTTAAAATATTTCCCATATGAACATGTATATATCCCTCACGTCGGGGTATTTAACCCAGGGAATTCATGGCCATTCAACCTATATCAACCCCATCATTTAACACAGCAGTCATTCACTGCGGTACATTACGTTAACAAAAAGAGGTAGCTTTGCTACTGTAGATAATAACTAAGTTACTGTAGATAATAACTAGGTTACTGTAGATAATAACTAGGTTACTGTAGATAATAACTAGGTTACTGTAGATAATAACTAGGTTACTGTAGATAACAACTGGGCTATATTAGATAACTAGGCGCCTAACTAATGTTTAGTTAGCCGTTTTGCTAACAATGACAATGTTGTCATTGTTGGGTATTTGGGTGAAAAAGATGAACACGGGGTTTTGAACAAAACATAAAGAGTTGGTCTGTGTAGAAAACAAAGCTCGACTAACGTTACCGAGCTAAACCTTTGTTCCGTCCATGGCATTAGTTGGTGAAAAAGGGACGAAATACCTATTCAAATAAAAAAAAAACAATCTTGCCTGGCAGTATTGACACACAATAACATGAACATTAAAAAACGTAGCAACAAACAAAATGTAGCTACAGAAGAAAATAAAAATATAGGCTGAAAAATCAGGATGACTTCGTGACGTTGCCATATTTACAAAACGTCCAAAAACAACCAGGCATCTTTTTTTTTTCTAGCATCGTTTTAATCTCTATCATCATCATCATCATCATCATCATCAAACAGCCGTTTCAAACAAATCTCACCTTTTTGTTACCCAGCCGTTTAACAGCACCCAACTCAATAGGCGAGGCGTAGGAGAGTAAACGCTAGGCGACGGGGCCCATTTGAAAATACGTTTTTGGGTAAATAAAAACCCTCCAAAGACAGATATATCCGCAGTAAATGTCTTGCCTTGAATGAAAGGGTGGCGAGGCCGTTTTATACTAGGATGCGACGTCAAAGACAAATAGCTGAAGAGACTAGGCGGGGCTCGACCTTAGGTAACTCACAGTGGGTCGGTTGTTTCCTCTGGGGGAAAAAAAGTGAACAGCAAATACAATACAATTTTACATTTCATTTTAAGGGCTTTATTGGCATGGGAAACACATGTTTATATTGCCAAAGCAATACAGCATTTCTCTAGGACGAAATATAAACACAACATGTAAAGTGTTGGTCCCATGTTTCATGAGCTGAAATAAAAGATCCCAGAAATGTTTCATATGCACAAAAAGCTTATTTCTCTCAAATTGTCAGCGCAAATTTATTTACATCCCTGTAATTGAACATTTCTCCTTTGCCAAGATAATCCAACCACCTGACAGGTGAGGCATATCAAGAAGCTGATTAAACAGTGTGATTATTACACAGGTGCACCTTGTGCTGGGGACGATAAAAGGCCACCCTAAAATGTGCAGTTTTGTCACACAACACAATGCCACATATGTCTCAAGTTGAGGGAGTGTGGAATTGGCATGCTGACTGCAGGAATGACCAATAGAGCTGTTGCAAGAGAATGTAATGTTCATTTCTCTACGGTATGCTGCCTCCAACATGTCCAACCGGCCTCACATCTGCAGACCACGTGTAACCACGCCAGCCCAGGACCTCCACATCCAGTTTCTTCACCTGCGGGATCATCTGAGACTATCCGTCTGCAATAACCAAATCAAATGTTATTTGTCACATGCGCCGAATACAACAGGCCAACAACCTTACAGTGAAATGCTTACTTACATGCCCTTAATAACGTCTACAGGATCGGTCCCCCCCACCCACGAAACGGTTGAGCTAACGTAGGCTAATGTGATTAGCATGAGGTTGTAAGTAACATGAACATTTCCCAGGACATAGACATATCTGATATGGGCAGAAAGCTTAAATTCTTGTTAATCTAACTGCACTGTCCAATTTACAGTAGCTATTTCAGTGAAAGAATACCATGCCATTGTTTGAGGAGAGTGCACAGTTATGAACTTGAAAATATATTTATAAATCAATTAGGCACATTTGGGCAGTCTTGATACAACATTTTGAACAGATATGCAGTGGTTCATTGATCCGTCTAAAACTTTGCACATACACTATATTGCGCCTGGGTTGGAATAATATATTATGGCCCTTCTCTTGCGTTTTAAAGATGACGGTACAAAAAAAATAAACAATTATTAATGTTTTTTTTTCTTTGTATTGTAATGACCTGACTAGATCATGAAGGAACAATTGTCCAGACAGAGGATGGAGTTAACGAATGGACGGTTTATTAACACAACTTAACACAGGCTACTGTTTGGCCGTAGCCCACGCCAAATAAATGAAAGGTACCCTACAAACGAACCGTGACCTTCTCTTGTGAAGCCCAGACGTAAGAGAGAGAACAATGGCTAAACCCGGTCTTAACTTCCAATGCTCCATCCCCCTGCCCAACCCCCCTTCACGCCACTCCGCCAACCACCAGGCTGCCCGGTATCCGAACATTCCAGGCATTCCCGTGATTGGCAGATAGCAAGTTGATTGGCATGACCCCGCGAACACTGGTAAGTACGACACAACCCACTAATAGCCTAACACATAACCCACAACTGTCTGTGCGGGTCGCTACAGTATTATCTTTTACCAGATCTAATGCGTTATATTCTTCTACATTAATTTCACATTTCCACAAACTTCAAAGTGTTTCCTTTCAAATGGTAACAAGAATACATGCTTCAGGGCCTGAGCTACAGGCAGTTAGATTTGGGTATGTCATTTTAGGTGAAAATTGCGGGGAAAAAAGGGTCGGATCAATGCAGTTTTAAGAAAAATAAGTGCTAAGTAAAAAATAGATGACTAAAAAATTGAAAATAAAAGTAACAAATAATTTAACAGCAGCAGTAAAATAACAATAGTGAGGCTATATACAGGGTGTACCGGTACAGAGTCAATGTGCGGGGGCACCAGTTAGTCTAGGTAATTGAGGTAATATGTACATGTACGTAGAGTTAAAGTGACTCTATAATCACTCTATAATAATGCCCTTTTGTGGGGAAAACTCATTCTGATTGGCTGGGCCTGGCTCCCCCAGTGGGTGGGCTTAGCTCCCAAGTGGGTGGGCCTATGACCTTCCAGGCCCACCCATGGCTACGCCACTGCCCAGTCATGTGTAAGCCATAGATTAGCGCCTAATGAATTCATTTAAATTTACTGATTTCCTTCTATGAAATGTAACTCAGTAAAAACGTTGAAATTGTTACATGTTGCGTTTATATTGTTGTTCAGTGTAGTTATCAACAGTTATGAACAATTACAACTACCATAGCCTTCAGATTCCCTGGTGGTCTAGTGGTTAGGATTCGGCGCTCTCACCGCCGCGGCCCGGGTTCGATTCCCGGTCAGGGAACAACACTTTTTATCACCAGACCTCAAGGGATATAAGTGAAGTTTTCAGAATCATCCATATTATACAGGTAACTGTCTAGAAATGAAGGCGCCGCGCCCCTAACAACCGTGAGTCGAGGAAATGTCTGGTTGTGACAACCAATCAGATCGCCGTCTGCAACCCAATATTTGCACTCGCTAACCAATCCGAGACGCCAGTGCAACTACGTTGTAACCAAGAATTGACGAATGAGGATAGAGCTATGGCGGGACCTTTAAACACTGGAAGAGGTCCATGGAAAGCGCAGATAACAAGATTTACAGACTGTGTAGCGACAGTAATCAAATGTATTTATAAAGCTCTTTTTTTTTTAAATCAGCCAATGTCACAAAGTGCTATATAGAAACCCAGCGTAAAACCCCAAACGGCAAGCAATGCAGATGCAGAAGCACGGTGGCTAGGAAAAACTCCATAGAAAGGAAGAAACCTAGAAAGGAACCAGGCTTTGAGGGGTGACCTTTTAAAAAAAATTAAAAAATTCATATACCTAATTGGACTAGACATAGTTATAGGGTAAGTTAATAGGGAAACACTGTCTTGATAACAAATAGGCTAGGATCATCATGTTAATTATGAATTAAAATTCACAAGCGATATCCTTTGCACTTGCTGATGCTGGTGTGGGTTTGTGTGTAGGTTTGTGGTCAATATACGCTTCAGCAAGTAACTAGAGATGACAACGTAGGGAGTTGGAGTTTATACACTTCATTTTGTTGTTCCATCTATTAATCCAGTCTGCTCACTGTGATTTTAAAATGTATAGAATTTTATGCTTATTAAATATAAACTTACCCCTTTTATTTTCACAGCAAACATGGCGCCCAGCTTCAGAAAACTGCCAAATGGAAGCCTTGTCTTAAAGGACAGTAAGGATTCCAGGATTTACAGGACAGAAACTACTAAAAGAGCAAGGCTGGGTCTCCAGACATAGTGGTGGATTCAGCCTGGAGGGCTGTACTGCTTTCCCAGCTGGACATAGGTCACAGCATCCAGTTTCCCAGCTAGACATAGGTCACAGCATCCAGAGTCCCAGCTAGACATAGGTCACAGCATCCAGTTTCCCAGCTGGACATAGGTCACAGCATCCAGAGTCCCAGCTGGACATAGGTCACAGCATCCAGTTTCCCAGCTGGACATAGGTCACAGCATCCAGAGTCCCAGCTAGACATAGGTCACAGCATCCAGTTTCCCAGCTAGACATAGGTCACAGCATCCAGTTTCCCAGCTGGACATAGGTCACAGCATCCAGAGTCCCAGCTAGACATAGGTCACAGCATCCAGTTTCCCAGCTAGACATAGGTCACAGCATCCAGTTTCCCAGCTAGACATAGGTCACAGCATCCAGAGTCCCAGCTAGACATAGGTCACAGCATCCAGTTTCCCAGCTGGACATAGGTCACAGCATCCAGTGTCCCAGCTAGACATTGGTCACAGCATCCAGTTTCCCAGCTGGACATAGGTCACAGCATTCTTTCCCAGCTAGACATAGGTCACAGCATCCAGTTTCCCAGCTAGACATAGGTCACAGCATCCAGTTTCCCAGCTGGACATAGGTCACAGC
Source organism: Salmo trutta (assembly GCF_901001165.1). Lineage (NCBI taxonomy): Eukaryota > Metazoa > Chordata > Actinopteri > Salmoniformes > Salmonidae > Salmo > Salmo trutta. The sequence goes on along the minus strand of NC_042984.1, from coordinate 5,204,131 downwards.
ATCCAGTTTCCCAGCTGGACATAGGTCACAGCATTCTTTCCCAGCTGGACATAGGTCACAGCATCCAGTTTCCCAGCTGGACACTAAGGTCACAGCATCCAGTTTCCCGACATCTTGACAACTAAACTCGCCTGTGACATCAAGGTAGTTTGTCTGATGAGACAGAGAGGTCTGGGGAACAGTAGCAGCCAGTTACTAAAGAAGCTGGAGGAACAAACGCACAGAGTCCTGGTTGCAGAGGACTATCCACTACCTGACTGACTGCAAAGCACTACTCCGGTGCAGTCAGGGTTGGACTGGTGACATAAGTGGCATTGAAGAGCCCCCCCACCCCCCCGGACATGACATCTGTGCCCAAGCACCGCTGGTAACGCCCAGGATGCCCTGCACCGACTGGATGAGGTCAAGGCCAGCATTACCTCCCAGTTTGACACGGTCCTCAAGATTGACTCAACCAAGAAAAAATGTTTACATTGTAAATGTAGATTGTATACAAAACAATCTAAATGGACCAAAAAGAGACAATAGAAAAAACTGTCAATGGCAATGTGAGAAAGTTATGGTAACTAGTCTGGCCCTAATTCAGGTTAATAGTTTTTTTTTAATGTAATCCAGGACGGGATCAGCCAGCGACGGCTTCTCCTATGCGTGATTCATTTGCAGTCTGGACGCGGAGGGGTGAACATCTCCTGCTCTGACTGCAGCTGGGAGGGACTGCTGCGCAAGGACTGGGCCGCCTGGGAGTGCTTTGGGACGGGGATGGGGCCCACGGCAGAACCCGCTGCTCGTTGAGAAGAGTAAGAACGATATGTGCTTTCACGTCAGAGTCTCCAAAAGTCTCCAATAACACCAGAAAAAGTCGCTAGATTTGTCGCTAGTCGATTTTTTGAAAATGTATCGCTAGAGGGGTCTGAATACTCTCTAAATATAGAGACAAAGTCGCTAAGTTGGCAACACTAGGGTCCTCCCACTACGACTCGCTGGGAAAGTTTATTAGGCTACAGATGAAATAAGTTATGATTATTGCATTGTTGGGTTTAGAGCTTGCAAGAAAGGCATTTCACTGTACCTTGTTGTGTATGTGACATTAAAACTTGAAATTTAAAGATGAAATAAGTTATGATGAACTTCACAGGGTGGTGAAAGTGCAAGGTGATGGATGAACTTGATGGTCCTCTCCAGTAGAGTTGAAAATACGATGGAAACCCATTCTACTTGTATTTTCTATTCGGTACATGGGAATTTAATGGCAAAATGTATTTTTAGGTGTTTTTCGTCATCATGCACAACCTTCTATGGCAACAAGTCATTTTGATGGAAACATCTCTGGTGGGAAATGCCCACCAATGCACATATTGTTTTTATGCAGATTTTAGAATATTCACATAAAAACCTGTTACCAATTGGATGGAAACCTAGCTAGTGTTTAGAATGATATACCAAAGGGATTCTGTATTGACCAAATGAAATACCAAATTGATTCTGTATTGACCAAATGACTAATCTAATTGATTCTGTATTGACCAAATGAAATACCAAATTGATTCTGTATTGACTAAATTAAATACCAAATTGATTCTGTATTGACCAAATGAAATAACAAATTGATTCTGTATTGGTCAAATGAAATACTACATTGGTTCTGTATTGACCAAATTAATTACTAAATTGATTCTGTATTGACCAAATGACAAATCTAATTGATTCTGTATTGACCAAATGAAATACTTCATTGGTTCTGTATTGGTCAAATTAAATACCAAATTGATTCTGTATTGACCAAATGACAAATCTAATTGATTCTGTATTGACCAAATGAAATTCTACATTGGTTCTGTATTGGTCAAATTAAATACCAAATTGTTTCTGTATTGACCAAATGAAATACCAAATTGATTCTGTATTGACCAAATACATTTTGTCTTGACCAAATGAAATACCAAATTGATTCTGTCTTGTCCAAATGAAATACCAAATTGATTCTGTATTGACCAAACATATTTTCAACCAATTGACCTTGAACGTGGTATTTATGTCAACATAACATCCTACCTACTTGTCAGTAGCTGCTATTCAGCTATTAATACAAGCTTCGGAGTGTTGCAATGATGTTTATTCGTCACAAAAGAGGCGTATCACATTCAACATAACTTTTGACTAGCTGCAACTGAGACATGCTGTATTATTCTGTCCGCAGCGTGGGGACAGTGTTGTCGCTTGGTTCCTTAATATGATCTATAGGCTATTCATCAAAGTAGCCTATTTTGCATTGATAACCAAATATAATCTCACCGACTGTTGAAACAATAAACCGAACAACAACAAAAAAATCCACCCAAAAAGGTATTTTGTTTAGAAGTAATAACTAGTGATTACAGACTATTGTGAAATTGTAGAATTTGCTGTAGCCAACTAGCTAGCCATGTGCTTTTTTTCTTGTCCATGACCAAAACATGTTACATTTTTTGGGGTCTGATATGGGAATGAATACACAATCAGCATATCAAACTATGATGTTTTAGGTTACACCGACAAGTAGAACAATATTTACCAGGTCATATTTGTTTTTATTATAAATCGGATTATTTGACATGGAGATGTGGAAAGCTAGAAAGGCTAGATAGCTTGCTATGTGAAGCTAGCTACAACCACAGACAGACACAATGAGCCAGACGTTTCACCGGATGTATAAATCCAAAGCGTTTCCACTCACTACCAAATATGGTGATGAGAGGAAACCCAGTGGTCGGCAGTGGGAGAAGATGGCGCAAGATTAATATCTTCCCTGTGGCTCAGTTGGTAGAGCATGGTGTTTGCAACGCTGGCGTTGTGGGTTCGATTCCCATGGGGAGCCAGAACAAACCTTAAAAAAAAAAATCTAAATACAGTTTTGTTGGACATTTTCACTTAGGGGTGTACTCACTTTTGTTGCCAGCGGTTTAGACATTAATGGCTGTGTTATTTTGAGGGGACAGCAAATTTACACTGTTATACAAGCTGTACACTCACTACTTTACATTGTAGCAAAGTGTCATTTCTTCAGTGTTGTCACATGAAAAGATATACTCAAATATTTACAAAAATGTGAGGGGTGTACTCACTTTTGTGAGATACTGTATATATTTTTACTAGGCAAGTCAGTTAAGAACAAATTCTTATTTTCAATGACGGCCTACCGGGGAACAGTGGGTTAACTGCCTTGTTCAGGGGCAGAATGACAGATTTTCACCTTGTCAGCTCGGGGATTCAATCTTGCAACCTTGCATACACGTTTTGGACTATGATAAACGCGTAACATGTTTGTTAGTCTTAACTTCATTGCATGGGTAACAATGAACCAGCTAGCTAGTTAACGTGCACCTGTAGGCTACACTTTCAATCATCTCAGGCCAGTGGCACAATGTATGAATTTATGATTAGATCAGAATCGCAGTCATAGTCTAATCATTGTCCTGTGTGGTGAATTAAATCCCCATCTCCATCAATGGTTTAGCTAAATCGGCCCTTTCATATCTACAGTATCTACTGCAGGTCACATGGCACAAGCAGACCATAAAACAAACGGCAAAAACATGTTTTTTTCCGGACAAATACTTCTTGCTTTTGGTGTGACGCCAAATCAAAACTGGCCTCCCTTGGGGGTGTTTTGACTGCGCCGGGACCACCCACAGTTGAGCTCAGCTCAATGCTGATTGGTGAATTATTATATTTTACTTACGCTCGCTGGAATCAATCAAATGCTACGGCAACAACGTGTCATACTCTCTTTGTCCACACAGCATCAGATACATAGGCTACACATACTGAGACTCGGATGATTTCTCTGGTAAAATAAGGTCAATTGCGAATTAAAGGAAAATTATAGACAAAAGATACATTTTATAATTTAGATTTTTTTTTTATTGGTCAATTTTTTGGGGGAAACCTGGTTTCCCTTGGCATCCTGTTTATTATCTATGCATAGTCACTTCACCCCTACCTCCATGTATAAATGATCTCGACTAACCTGTACCCTCACACATTAACTCGGTACCGGTACCCCCCCCCCTGAATATAGCCATATTGTTATTTTGTATTTTTTTGTTACATTTTTGGTAAATATTTTCTTAACTATTTCTTTGAACTGCACTGTTAAGGGCTTGTAAGTAAGCATTTCACGGTAAGGTCTACACTTGTTGTATTCAGCACATGTGAAAAGTTTGATTTGATCCATGAATACACACCACTGAGTAAAGGTGGAGGGAATTAAGTAAAGGTCAGAATATGGTGTAACTGTAGACACACGTCCGCCACACCTTCATTTCTTTGATCTCCACCCTAAGCAAATAGCGGGTGAATATCGTGCTATTCTCATGCTTGACTTCAATGTCGGAATACATGTAGAGAGAAAAGTTCATAAAGGGAATTTACGTTCCATTTACACGCGCTTAACTCGGATAGGAAATCCTTCCTTTATGACCTGCGGAGGTCAAATAAAATTGCCACAATTGAAACACTAAAACCACACACACCTCTCCCCTTTATTTAAAGGAATGCTTTATTGAAATCCAAAACATATGACAAACCACTTTTTGTTTTAAATTTTAGCCAACATTCGCCTATCTGATCCCTTTTAATGTCTACAACTAGGCTCACGCCCTAAATAAAGCAATTATATATTCATTCGTTCATCCCGTTGAAAAAAAAAATTAACATTTGACCCAAACATGTATTTGCAGCTCAACACAAGTTACATATATGCCTTTCTCCTTGCCATGTCATAACCAGAGACAATAGAAACCTACAGTACTTAAAACGGTGTTTACTCAGGCAGCCCAATTCTGATATTTTGCCGGTAATTTGGTCTTTTGACCAATCAGATCAGATCTTTTAACAATAATTGGCCAAAATATCCGAATTAGGCTGCCTGTGAGGGCCGGTCTGTCGACACAGATAAAGACCAGTCCTGGACTAAAGTATTCTCAATGGAGATTCTCTGGGATACCAGTATCTGTACTGTTATTTTAATTTAAATGTAATATTATCTTCTGTTGTCGTCTACAACGGTTTTGTACTCGGTCATATATTTAGTTTTATGTAGACTCCAGGAAGAGTAGCTGCTGCATGTGCAACGATTTACAGATGGCACTTAAATACAAAATGACTCTTATACTCCACCCAAGAGAAGAAAAAAAAATCTAAAATACATCACCCAAGTATAACTAAAAATGAACACAAAACAGATACTTTTGTTGTAAAATACTTTAGTATAGATAAAAGGCAAAATGAACATCTAATCCCTTGGATAGAAAGACTAAAAATCAGGCAAAATAATAACAAATCTAAAGTAGGTACTTCATGTTGAAAATAACAAAAAGTGGACGGTGCTACCAAACCAACAGCAGCTGTTGAAGGTTGTGGCAGGATATCGGTTACAGCTAGTTGATCATCCGCGTTAAAAGGCTGGATTAGTCCACACTGGCTGAAACAGGAAGTGTTGGTGATCATAACAGTGACATTAGTCGGGTTCTGTGGGAGTGTATGGTGTGTGCACGAGACAAATGTATACATAATTCACGTGTGTGTGTGTGTGTGTGTGAGAGATATATATATATTATATACACATATATACACACACACACTGGGGGATTAGTTCTGGGGCATGGGGACAATTCTTCATATAATAATGTCAGAATGTCTGGACTGTATTTCACAGTAGATCATTTCAGATGTGGCACATTAGCAGTGAGCATAAAGAGTGATTTAAAAACCCTCTTCCACAAAAAAAAAATAAAAGGGGGGGGAGAGAAAAAGAAAGAACTTTTCTACCAGCAATATAAAACAATAAGAGTGAAAGAACAAGGCCAGAAGACCGTTTCTACATTCGCCAGGTAGCTATACAGCAAAGCATTGCTTCACATTCTATTCAGTGTAGAAAAATCAACTGAAGTAAATGCCCAGCAGGGTACAAAACAGAGATTGTTGTTGTAGTATTCATAGTGTTTTTATTCTTCTTTTGGACATTTTTTTTTTTTTTTTTTTTTTCGCACTCGTGTTTCCTCGAGACTCTCCATCCACCTTACCTACTGATAAATGCCGACTTGCAGTATTGTTTACAATATATCTATTCATATATATTTTACATATAGCTAAAAGTTATGTAAAAACATTATGCAAAGCAGTGTAAAATAGTTTTATAATACAAAATGGTTTAACAGTTGTTTTTTTTTTACAAGCGGTGGTGATTTGATGTGTAACCTGTTGTCCTTTGCGGTCGATTGAGATGATATGCACATGCTTTTAGTATGCGAAGAGGCTGAGGGAGATTCTAGATCGACCCTTAACCCCAGAGGCAGTTGTGTAGAGCTGAAATTGACTACATAGCGTAAGCAATCTGGCAACAAATCAGATAGGTTTAAACAATATGCTAGTGGCTCCACCTTCTCATAGGATAGGTGGAATTGTCATATTGTTTACATCTATCCAGTCCTTTCAGATCTTCACAAGGGCCTAGGAGCCAAGGGCCCCATTTAGGACTGGGCTATAGGTAACTGAGGTGGGAGGCAGTAGTGAGTAATGGCATATGGTGTGGAGGGTGATGTCACAGGTCAAGGGTCACTCAGTGATGAAGATGTCGTTGTCACAGTCCCGGTGATAAGAGCGGAAGGAGGGAGCTTCAGAAGGGTGCGTTGTCCTGAACGGGGTTAGTTGTTTCGGTCGGGGACTGGACAGCTTCTCCGTTACCTCTGGGTCCAACCACCATGTACTGAAGGACGAGGGAAGGGAAAAGAATGGTCTGGTATCAACGTGATGGTAAAATCTTCCCAGAAGTCATTTCATTCAAAAGAAGCAGTGCATCTGTTAAGAAATTTCACACTTTAAAAAAATGCCTGTGCTGCAGCACCAGTAAATTATTATTATTATTATTTTTTTAAATGTGACAAACCCTCGAGGGTGACAGCAAGCTAGAATACAATCTAACAATAACCCAAACAAGCCCGTCAGTAAATACTAGGTACAATTCTATCAACTTCCCCAGCCACGTTTTGTTTACCTGTGCTGCAGCGCAGGGACACAAATCAGCCCAACTGTGAACAGAATAGATGGCCAATCACCAGGGAGACGGTCATTAAAGAGAGAGAAAAAAATAAGTGGGTGTTTGAGAGACAGTTGAGAATAATCCAATATAAAAATAAGTAGGATACTTAAGCAATAAGGCACGAGGGGAGTGTGGTATATGGCCAATATACCACGGCTAAGGGCTGTTCTTAGGCACGACGCAACATGGAGTGCCTGGATACAGCCCTTAGCCATTGTATATTGGCCATATACCACAAACCCCCGAGGTGCCTTATTGCTATTATGAACTGGTAACCAACGTAATTAGAGCAGTAAAAATAAATGTGTCATAGCAATAGTTTATGGTCTCATATACCATGGCTTTCAGCCAATCAGCATTCAGGTCTCGAACCACTCAGTTTATAGAAGCATTTATAACCTCCAACTCATTTGTAGGGTACACTTCTTGGCAGCACAGCAAAAATATGCTGTTAGTGCACAATGCAGATACAAAAAAAAAAAAAAAAAAAACATACAAACTAGAAAAATATACTTTTCCATTTGACATGGCTTGTTGTTGGTACATTCCAGTTCAAAAATGGAGTTGTTAGGTCAGCGTCTACTAGTATAGGAGGTTGTCAAAGTTGGGTTCAGGTCCTATAGGGGATCCGCAACCAGACGTCAAAAAATTTATATATATATTTTTTTTGTAATATTGCAAGTAATAACAGATTAAACACATTTTTTGGACAAGGGATCCATGGAAAAAGTTTAGGGGGATGCAATGTTATTCTTCCACAGTTTACGTTCTTAAGCCTTAGATAAACATGGGCCTGGGAGGCTCGCAAGGGATATTGGTATCCACAATAATATATCAATGATACAATTCTTGTATTTTCCCAAATTTTAGTTTTTGAACATAAATGCACAAATTTAAAAGACGTTAGCCAGTTCTTTAGCGACATACACACACTTTAAACCTCCCATTTAGGGCTGGATGGGTCTGTGTAATTCATACATGGATAATCTATGAGCAGGATTACTGTTTCACTTCAATTAACCACAAAATAAACACTAGTTTGAAAGTGACTGTTTTCTTGAAGGTGTGCCGTGCCATTTTCCCTACATTCCCCCGAACGTGGGCCAGCCTCCAAGCAATTCAAGTTCTAGCCAATGAGCTTCGGCCCCTTGAATTTGAGTGACAGTGAGCAAGAGGCCGGCCCAGCGTTATCAAATGAGGTTGCAGGGCGGGCCCAACGGCTCAGTGGACACAGCAAAGACAGCAACGGCGTAGTACCCAATAGTCGGGGGACGACTTTGTTCGTGAGTGTTACTTTCAGAACTACTGGCTAAAAAGTATATAAAAGTATCAGAATCTAAGCTTAGACACTGACAAAACATATAGAATTACAAGAAATAAGCTTTAAAAAAAACGGCAACATTCTCTCTGATGCCAAGATGGACCCTTTTAAAATGTTATTTCTGAGACTTAGTCAGGCCATGCACTGTAGAAGTCATAGTGAAACTGCTTGTATGCGATCTTAAAGTTGTGTTCTGATGAGGGGGGACCCTGATGAATTGGCTATCAGAAGTGGTCCCCGACGCAGTACACCGACATCGTCTGCCCATGAACCACTTTTAGCTCACCTTGATGTTCCCAACTTTGTCCTCGAAAGACTTGAAGGTAGGAGAGTTTCTGCAAAACAGATATTACAAAACATTCAAGCAAAAAAATAAATACAAAATTAATTAAAAAAAAATAGTCTACACATGAGCACATAGGAATATCACTGACTAAGCAACAGCAACAAAAATACAACTTTCAGAAGTGTTCATTCACGATAGAAACCCCCGGACGCTAAAAGAACAGTCCTCTCCTATAAGGGGGTTAATTAAGGTACATTTAGAATACTAAAGATGCTCAACCACCCGATAGATTCCTTAAATCCAGGGTTAAACTGATGGCCATGACATCTTTACACATCATCTGGTCATGCGCTTGTCTTAAGAGAGTTGCTTAAAAAAAAAAAAAAAAAAAGTCAACTCTGTTTTGTGTGTGAGACTCTACAATTCTGATTACCAGCAATCTTCCAATTACAAAAGCAGAATTATTTTATTTAAAAACAACACCATCACAAACAAGACCACACAACAACTGTTCATCTAAAATGCCTAATTTCATTAAAGTGATCAATAAAATAAATAGTTAACTATAATCTTTAAACAAAAAAAAAAGTGTTGTGAGCCAATTCACCTCATCGTTGGCATACTTATCGATTGGCGGATGGAGTAGTTGCTACTTTGCAAGCGTTAAAGGAAAGGAGACAAGGAAGTGTGAGTGTTAGGAGCCAAGCGAGAGAGCGAGAGAGAGGACTCTCGACTCCAAAAGCCCGTTTCAGCATTGGGTTGCGCCATTGATGACTTTCACCATTTTGAAGTAGTCATCTAGGAGGTAATGATCACATGACCAGGTCGTCAGGAGGGATCAGCCAACATTCCCTCACTGCAGGTGACTGTAAATCACCAACCTTGGTTTTATACCTGTTCAAACACACTCCACATGACAGTGTGCACCCTTTCAGTTTGTTTACCAACTCAGAAGTAGAAGAAAAATGGACTACTTCAAAATGGAGATGGCCTCAATGGCGCTGCCCATGCTCTCACAGACGCCCTAATGAGACATACAATGTTGCTTCTTCTAACGATCTCTATGGGACAGAAAGATTAAAAGAGCACACAGCCAGTTAAACGAACACAGTTAAAGAATGTCTGCAGACAAGTCTGTGCAAGTTGAGGACACTGCCCCCTGGTGGCCACTTCAGTCAAACAATCAGATTAACAGTCATACTCATATATACAGGGAAACTGATTTCCTCCAGAATAATAATCAATAGGATATTCATGATCATAACAGCAAGAGGGATGACAAATTAGCATTCAATAAAGTAAAAAAATGAATGAACTTCTGCAGCAGAGTAGCATACAGACTAGCCGTATTTACTGGACAGATCTGCTGTAGAAGTTGATCAAGTAGCTAATTGGGATGTTTCAGGTCCCCAGCAGCAGCAGAGTACTCTTACCCAAAGGAGTTTGAGAAAGGCAGCGCTCTGTAGACCATTCGCAGCAATTAAAAAAAAAAACAGGAAAAAACATAAACAGGGGTGAGGAACAAGCAGTGGAGGGTTGAGCAGAACTAGCCTATCAGGTTGGGGGCATAGATAAGCTACTGTAGGGCAGGGTTGCAAGGAGGCCGCTTGCAGAGGAAGTGTCCTAGAGATGGCATGGCACCCAAAATTTAGTGCATCACTTTTGACCATAAGGTTCAGGTCAAAAGTAGTGCCCTGTGTAGGGAAACAGGAGCCATTTGGGACACCACCATATGTTGACATGATTTTAAAAAAGGGACAAAGAAAAAATGTACGCAGGTCAGCAATGTTTTTTGTTGTTGCCAAATCTGGCAGCAATGGTGGTTACATGTTAGATGGCATTGAACAGGGGCACATGTCATGCAGCCCTGCTGTAGGGTGTTAGGACCCATTATCAGGAAAATCACTTAGTCAGGCTTGGTGATAATGGATAGATGAAAATGACAAAAAAAACAAAAGATCAAATGAGACAAACAGAACAAGCCAAAGAAGTATTGTTGCAAGAGCGGGGGTAACGGAGCAGGAAACGCGGCTAGAGCGGGGGTAACGGAGCTGGAGACGCGGCTAGAGCGGGGGTAACGGAGCTGGAGACGCGGCTAGAACGGGGGTAACGGAGCTGGAGACGCGGCTAGAACGGGGGTAACGGAGCTGGAGACGCGGCTAGAACGGGGGTAACGGAGCTGGAGACGCGGCTAGAACGGGGGTAACGGAGCTGGAGACGCGGCTAGAACGGGGGTAACGGAGCTGGAGACGCGGCTAGAACGGGGGGTAACGGAGCTGGAGACGCGGCTAGAACGGGGGTAACGGAGCTGGAGACGCGGCTAGAACGGGGGTAACGGAGCTGGAGACGCGGCTAGAACGGGGGTAACGGAGCTGGAGACGCGGCTAGAACGGGGGGTAACGGAGCTGGAGACGCGGCTAGAACGGGGGTAACGGAGCTGGAGACGCGGCTAGAACGGGGGTAACGGAGCTGGAGACGCGGCTAGAACGGGGGTAACGGAGCTGGAGACGCGGCTAGAACGGGGGTAACGGAGCTGGAGACGCGGCTAGAACGGGGGTAACGGAGCTGGAGACGCGGCTAGAACGGGGGTAACGGAGCTGGAGACGCGGCTAGAACGGGGGTAACGGAGCTGGAGACGCGGCTAGAACGGGGGTAACGGAGCTGGAGACGCGGCTAGAACGGGGGTAACGGAGCTGGAGACGCGGCTAGAACGGGGGTAACGGAGCTGGAGACGCGGCTAGAACGGGGGTAACGGAGCTGGAGACGCGGCTAGAACGGGGGTAACGGAGCTGGAGACACGGCTAGAACGGGGGTAACGGAGCTGGAGACACGGCTAGAACGGGGGTAACGGAGCTGGAGACACGGCTAGAACGGGGGTAACGGAGCTGGAGACACGGCTAGAACGGGGGTAACGGAGCTGGAAACACGGCTAGAGCGGGGTAACGGAGCAGGAAACACGGCTAGAGCGAGGGTAACGGAGCAGGAAACACGGCTAGAGCGAGGGTAACGGAGCAGGAAACACGGCTAGAGCGAGGGTAACGGAGCAGGAAACACGGCTAGAGCGAGGGTAACGGAGCAGGAAACACGGCTAGAGCGAGGGTAACGGAGCAGGAAACACGGCTAGAGCGAGGGTAACGGAGCTGGAAACACGGCTAGAGCGAGGGTAACGGAGCTGGAAACGCGGCTAGAGCGGGGTAATGGAGCTGGAGACACGGCTAGAGCGGGGGTAACGGAGCTGGAAACACGGCTAGAACGGGGTAATGGAGCTGGAGACACGGCTAGAAAGGGGGGGTAATGCCAACATACAGTCACACACACAATGAAGTGGACTTGGAAACGTTAAAATGTTAATGAACAAGCATATTCCCAAGTTCCCTTAGATACTAGAGTTAGTATGCAATTAGGAGGGTGATTAAAGTGTAGGTGATGAATGGACAGATGGGATTATTTAACATATTTATAACATGAATGACAGTGTTGATTTGAACCATAAAAGGCATCTTCAACATAGCTGTAAAAAGTATGGCCCCAATGGCATCACCACAGCTAGTATCTACACTGAAAAAAAATATAAAGTCAACATGTAAAGTGTTGGTCCCATGTTTTCATGAACTGAAATAAAAGATCCCAGAAATGTTCCATACGGACAAAAAGCTTCTCAAAAATGTTGATGCACAAATGTGTTTACATCCCTGTTAGTGAGCATTTCTCATTTGCTAAGATAATCCATCCACCTGACAGGTGTGGCATATCAAGAAGCTGATTTAAACAGCATGATCATTACACAGGAGCACCTTGTGCTGGGGACAATAAAAGGCCACTAAAATGTGCAGATCTGTCACAGAACACAATGTCACAGATGGCTCACGTTGATGGAGCGTGCAATTGGCATGCTGACTGCAGGAATATCCACCAGAGCTGTTGCCAGAGAATTTAATGTTCATTTCTCTACCATAAGCCAACGTCGTTTTAGAGAATTTGTCAGTACGTCTAACCGGCCTCACAACCACATGTAAGGCGTTATGTGGGCGAACAGTTTGCTGACTTCAACGTTGTGAACAGAGTGACCCATGGTGGCTTTTTTAAAATTCTAGTAATTCTATTTCTATGGTTTGCCACCCTTGTTCTACAGGACGGACTGGCAGCGGCCATTTTGTGTCTTGGTCTGTACCTCATGTCTCCCAGTTTCCTGCTGAGGGCAGTGCCCATGGTGGAGAAGGCAGCAGTGGTCTTCTGTCCAGCCACAGACAGGGTCTCAGAAGTCTTCTTATACCTGTAAGGGGAGGGGGGGAGAGAGAAGAAAATAAGGGAGGGAGGGAGAGCGATGGAAGTAGGGAGAAGATGGTAGACAAAAGAGAGAGAGAGATTAGGGAATCTCCTTAGAACATGACTGAAAACCAGCCTCACTTGGTTTAGAACAGATTAAGCAGAAGGAAGTCAGCCAATAAGGAGGTAAATCACAGACAAAAGCTGCCTTTAAAAAAAAAAAAAAAAACAGGGAAGCCCAATTCTGATAGGTTTCCACTAAATTGGTCTTTTGACCAATCAGATCAGCTCCTTTGACACTTGGACAAAACATCAGAATTGGGCTGGCTGTCTGACTAATGAACAGCCATATAGGACAAATACAAGCCTGCAGAAATACAGTGGAAACAAGAGAAAAACAGCACACAGCAACAGCTTGTATCCAATACGTGACCAATGTCTCTACCAAGAACATTCAATTAAGCATTAGGCCTCCTCTCAATGGTTTGATTGAAAAGGATATTAAAATGGCTTCATTGACAGCCAGTAAGTTATAAGGGACAAAGACAGACACTGTCATGCAGTTAAGGCCTTCTCTACTGTATGCCTACATTACACTACCACCGACACCGTATGTGTTCAGTAGGGCGAGGCGGACCACCGACCCCGTGTGTGTTCAGTAGGGCGAGGCGGACCACCGACCCCGTATGTGTTCAGTAGGGCGAGGCGGACCACCGACCCCGTATGTGTTCAGTAGGGCGAGGTGGACCACCGACCCCGTGTTTAGTATTTTTAAGTTCTACAGGGTGGGTGGATCAATCGCACAACGCAGCAGCCTAAAACGATCTCTCTCTCAAAAAAAAAGGTTATTTTAGATGGTACTATAAATTGAAAACGTGCCCATAATATTTTATAATCCCATCGTATACAGATATCCCTCAACGTTTGGCTGTTAGGCCTGTACAGGGGTGGCGCTCCACCCACACACACACAGACTGAGTAGAGGTGGCGACTGTCTCTTGCGTGGCATCAATGGTTAAATCACCCTGATAGAGCAAGCATCTCTTACTAGACAGCCATTCAGTACACAAGTCTAGAGGGTCAAAGTCCGTCTTCATCCCTTAAGATTGATTTCTATTCAGACTGACCAATACAAAATAAAGGTATTGATAACGGTTTGATAAGTGAAAAACATAGTTGGAGAAACTATACAGCTAGTGGACAATCAGTGAATGATAGATTGTTACACATTGTAAAGCAGGTCAGAGAGTTTGCAGGAGATGTGATGACGAAGGCCAGTACATTCAGCTAGACTAGGCCTCCAGTAGGACAAAGAAAGAAAAAACAGCCTCAACTTCAGTCCTCAAGTAACCAACAACTTATGTTGTTGCCCCACACAAGCTATAATAATGTCGGCATGTGCAAGGCTAAGCTAAAAATGTGACATTTTGAGGGGGGGGGGGGGGGGGGGGGGGGGGACTCCAGGGCTGCAGTTGAGGAACAGGGCCCCTAAAGAACCAATAAAGAGAGAAGCTACCATCAAACCCACTGAAACCCCTCACCATCCACACACACCACCAGCCAAACAGAACAGAAGCATGGTCAGACAGAACAACTCCACCCTCTCCCTCCAAGCAAATGGAATGAACAGTCAGAAGCCCCTTTACCCCTGCTGAAACCAACGTAAACAAATAAAACAAAAAAAAATGTAATGTATATATTAACTCACGCTTCAGATTGGGCAATGTCATCCAAAGTGGCAGACGCTGTCAGATATCTACGGACACACAGTGCGACATTGAACATTTAAAAAAATAAACACTTTTTTTTTTACATGGAAGGAAAGGGCAAGTTAGAGACTTATGAAGTTTATATGAAATTGGACTTCACACACAAATTCAAAATCTTGATTAATAGTGTCACTGTTGTCACGACGTAAAAAAAAAATATATATATATTTTTTCATCTTTGGAAAAATTGCAGACGTGACAAATAACCAATTACGCAGAATTTCTAGTGCTTCGAGTACATAACAGGGGTTATACTACTCTGTGTTTAGGGATTATAACTCACTTAGTAACACGTCAAAGAGTATCCAGCATCAGATGCAGCAGATTGTTTGATAAGTCGTTCATTTAAGCACAAACCAAACAGTGCCTGAAACAAAAACATGGAATTTGTGGTATCCTGCAGATCCTGTTTGTCTGTTGCCTGGATGGAAATGAGGATGTGGCCAAGTTTCTGCCGACTAGAAAGGAAACTGGAAAGCAATACATAACATAGCTGCAGTCTTGCTAAATATAGGCCAAATAAACACTTTACTTTCTTCTACATTAGTAAATACTGATACAAAAATCAAAATGTATTTATAAAGCCCTTTCTACAAAGTGCTTATACAGAAACCCAGCCTAAAAAAACCCAAACAATGCAGATTTAGAAGCACAGTGGCTCAGAAAAACTCCCTAGA
Organism: Salmo trutta; assembly: GCF_901001165.1. Classification (NCBI taxonomy): domain Eukaryota; kingdom Metazoa; phylum Chordata; class Actinopteri; order Salmoniformes; family Salmonidae; genus Salmo; species Salmo trutta. The sequence continues at coordinate 5,188,734 of NC_042984.1, read as the reverse complement.
AAAAAGGCAGGAACCTAGGAAGAAACCTACATTTTTACATTTTAGTCATTTAGCAGACGCTCTTATCCAGAGCGACTTACAGTAGTGAATACATACATTTCATACATTTTTTTTCCTTCCCCGTACTGGTCCCCCGTGGGAATCGAACCCACAACCCTGGTGTTGCAAACACCATGCTCTACCAACTGAGCCACATGGGACCAAACCTAGAGAGGAAGCAGGATCTGAGAGGTGGCCAGTCCTCTTCTGGCTGTGCCGGGTGGAGATTATAAAATTTACATGGCCATTAAAGCCAGATTATTATTATTATTTGACCCTGCTGGTCATCTGTGAACAATCACAGTGGTTGTAGAGGGTGCAACAGGTCAGCACCTCAGGAGTAAAATGTCAGTTGGCTTTTCAAAATATGTCTGGTCCCAATTCAATCTCACAGGTGCACACACACACATAGCCAACTAGCTCTCTCTATTGGTGTTTCTCCCTCTCCCGCATTCCATTCCTCGCCCACACAATCCTGTTAAAACTATTTTTGTGTGCATGTATACTGAAAGGACAGTGCAAGATTGCTCACAAATAAGCCACTTACCAAGCCTGTAAATGTAGGCCTTCAGCCACATGGAAAATAAAATTTGCTGTAGCATCAGTGGTAGTGTGAGAAGGTTAGTTTTACTACCTCTTCACATAAGATGTAGGATATAAATACCGTAGCATGGAAGAGGGGAACATTAGGTCCCGTTTCTCTAGTTTTAAGCGCAAACTGCCACCAAACTAATAAGAGAAGTGTAAAAACAAATATTGGTTGTTGGCTCAGAGGATGTCACCTGAACACTGAGAAGCTTAGGGCAAGGAAGTTCCCTGCTTTATAGTATGAAATATAGCACAAGGGGAAAAATGAACTGATAGAAGACTGACAGACGTCAATGTGATGGTGAGTCATTGCTAGCTGGCTAGCTAGCTAGCGATCAGAAAGGATAATTTTGAGATGGGCCTACAGCTTTAGCTCCCTTGTAGCTCATTGGATAATCCTACACCGGTAAGGAGTAACAAATGTTTGACTGCCGACACTCTGTTCAGAGATCTCTAAGTAGTGTCGGCAGGAAATCTCGTGTTCACACAGCAATGACCTTGAAGTCGTCAGCCTCGTTAAAATACTCCAAACCAGAAGGTGGCAGTAGCGTTGTTTGGTAATACTTGTCCGTGCGTTGCTTATGGTCTAGATTGTAGCTTATAAAAACGCCAATGTAGTGGGTTCAATTCCCGGGACCACCCATACATAAAATGTATTCACAAATAAATGAAGTCGCTTTTGATAAAAGCATCTGCTAAAAAGCCGAGCATATATATAAAATAAGTAACATTTCAATGTTAGCTAGCGTCGCTAACGTTGTCATTTTGTAGAAAGCCCTAGTTGACACTAGCCAGATGGCCACAGATAGATAACTACCTAGCAAGATAAATAAACTATTCTATTCCCTCTCCATTATCCCATACTGCCAGTACCAAATGTTTAGTTAGCCAACATTAGCATATTCGCTAGCGCAACATACCGTGCCTTCAGAAAGTATTCATTACCCTTGACTTATTCCACATTTTGTTTTGTTACAGCCTGAATTCAAAACAGATTAAATAAAAATCACCCATCTACACAGAATACCCCATATTGCCAGTGAAAACATGTTTTTAGACATGTTAGCTCATTTATTGAAAATGAAATACAGAAATGTAATTTAACTGAAAAGGGTGAATTTGTCTCCAAGTGTGTTGGAAAGCAGACAACCAGGTTTTTCCTCTAGGATTTTACCTCTGCTAAGCTCTATTCTGTTTATCCTAAAAAGAACTCCATTGTCCTTTCAATGTCTGCTTTTTTTTTATTTTACCCATCTACCAATAGGTGCCCTTCTTTGCGAGTTATTAGAAAACCTCCCTGGTCTTTGTAGTTGAATACGTGTTTAAAATTCACTGCTCGACCTTACAGATAATTGTATGTGTAGGGTACAGAGAAGAGGTAGTCATTCAAAAATCATGTTAAACACAGTGAGTCCATGCAACTTATTATGTGACTTAAGCACATTTTTACTCCTGAACGTATTTAGGCCATAAAGTGGTTTAACACTTACTGACTTAAGACATAAATTTAAATAAACAATTCCCCTATGGCATTACAGGGTGTTGTGTGTAGACCAGTGACAATTTCTACCATCCCATAGCCTATACTACATATGAAGTGTGACTGGCTCACAAAATGTCCTCTCTTAGCTAGCTACCATCTCATAGCCTATATTATATATGAAGTGTGACTGGCTCAGGATATTTAACCGTGGATGAACAGACAAAATGTCCTCTCTTTTCCTTTTTGTTGTCACTCCTGTTGGCTCCCCCACGCAGGGGTTCGTGCTCTCTGATTGGGTCAAAGTCAAGTTGTTGACCACTGACAAGCATTGCTATTCTACAAGTAGAAGTGGCAGGTTCGTCACTACTGGGTCGGAACGCAGCAGGTACTTCCGTTAGAGCAAGAAAAAGGTACTTAACAGAGAGGGAGGCTGTTCTATCAGCAGTGAGATTCTCGATGCGTTTCACGCTTTAGAGTAGAGCTGGACCTACAGACCAGTTCCCAGCCTTGTATAGCAGGCTCTTGGTGCTGGTTTCCCGGGAAACAGATCAAGCCCAGTCGTGGACAAAAAAAAAAAAAAACATTGTCAATCGAGGATCAATGTATTTCTTTTCAGTGCTGAATTAGGCTGAATCTGTGTCCGGGAAACTGTCTCTTGGAGTTCTGACAGAAAGAGAACGGGTTAAGAGTTAGGCTAGACTCCAATACAACAGTTACAGCCCCCCAGGGGCACAATCTGAAAGGCATAAATTAGTGGAACATTCAGATTGAAATAAGCATCTATAAAATGTAGAACAAGACAAGCTTCTCTGACATTGTAGAATAAGGAATCATGTCAGCTCTACTAATAACTATTCAAAACTGTTCTACAACGTCTGCCTATTGAACGTGGCCCAGGGTTAACTTCGTTACAACCAGTGGTGTAGTGGAGGATAAATAACTATTCAAAACTGTTCTACAACGTCTGCCTATTGAACGTGGCCCAGGGTTAACTTCGTTACAACCAGTGGTGTCGTGGAGGATAAATGCAAGTAAGCACAGTTTAACCAGATCCATTTCTTTGGCACTACAGTTTACCCACCTTTTGAGGAAAAATGCACTGACAGTAAACAGAATTACTTTTACCCACTTGTTTTTACCACTACATCACAACACTGAAGGAAAAAAAAAGTGGCAAATTAAACTACATCTTTCTGTGACGTTAAAGCCCTCTGTATTATTAAATAACTGGCCTTTATAAAACAGATTGTCTCACGGGAGAATGGGAGTATTCACACGTAGCAGGCAGAGGAAACTAACATGCTCCCTACGGACAAAGACAGGTGTTATAACATAATAAAAATGGTGAGATACAGCAGCTATGTCACTAAAGTTCTGAGCAGAGAGAGAGGGGGGAGGGAGCGCAAACACACTAGTTGCAGGCGACAGGTGGCGATCGATTGAGCAGTAAAACAGGAGACACTCACAACTCTGAACCGGTAACTTTCTCATTCCACTCGCCAAGTTTCCCAGTGGTTCTGACATAGCTAGAAAACAGAGACTGTGGTTAGAGATGTACAGCTCAGCGGTGTGCCCCGGGTTAGCCGTCTGTCTGTCGCCTGATTCATGCTATAGGGTAGATTCAAACCGTAAACGTGCTGGCTCAGATCATTTTCTATTCACCTTGTCATTTCCAGAACGGTTCCAGAAAGGTAACCAGGCTAGCACAGCCCGACCCTATAGTAAGAGTCAAGCATTTGTAAGAGGCTTACCGTAATTTCCGGACTATAAGCCGCTACTTTTCCCCCCCACGCTTTGAACCCTCGCGGCTTAAACAATGACGCGGCTAATATATGGATTTTTCCCACTTTCAATTAAAAAATAAATAAAATAAAAACACATTCTGTGACGTGCTCAGTTTTTTGGCGGCATGAAGCTTTCATTAGACCAATGAAGTTGCCGAACGGGTTAAGGTCAAACAACTTTTTTGTTTACTGTTTAGATTAAATCGAGCGCTCTCAAACTTCCCATCATTCTGATTACGGTAGTCATTTTGTCACCCTCATCATGGCAAAGACACGGAGAAATGCATATGATGCAGCTTTCAAGTTGAAGGCGATTGATCTGGCTGTTGGAAAAGGAAATAGAGCTGCTGCACGGGAGCTTGGTCTGGAGCAATGACTTTCTTGGTAGGCTACTGTTTACTGCTAATTTTTTATTACAAGCCGTGTTTCGTTAAAGCCTATTTATTTTTTGTTACAAGCCGTGTTTCGTTAAAGCCTGTGTAAAGTTAATTTGTTTCAATGTACCGGTAGGTTGTTTACGAGTGCAAGGGCGAATTGAGTTACTGCACACGTGAACTTCAGAGTAGGCGTTCCCTAAAAGGAAATATGAAGTGTATTTCCTTTACTCCCATTTTCCCCACTCCTAGCTCATACTTGGCTCTGCCCACTAGGACTCCTTTACTCCCATTTTCCCCACTCCTAGCTCATACTTGGCTCTGCCCACTAGGACTCCTTTACTCCCATTTTCCCCACTCCTAGGTCATACTTGGCTCTGCCCACTAGGACTCCTTTACTCCCATTTTCCCCACTCCTAGCTCATACTTGGCTCTGCCCACTAGGACTCCTTTACTCCCATTTTCCCCACTCCTAGCTCATACTTGGCTCTGCCCACTAGGACTCCTTTACTCCCATTTTCCCCACTCCTAGCTCATACTTGCGTCTGCCCACTAGGACTCCTTTACTCCCATTTTCCCCACTCCTATCTCATACTTGGCTCTGCCCACTAGGACTCCTTTACTCCCATTTTCCCCACTCATACTTGGCTCTGCCCACTAGGACTCCTTTACTCCCATTTTCCCCACTCCTAGCTCATACTTGGCTCTGCCCACTAGGACTCCTTTACTCCCATTTTCCCCACTCCTAGCTCATACTTGGCTCTGCCCACTAGGACTCCTTTACTCCCATTTTCCCCACTCCTAGCTCATACTTGGCTCTGCCCACTAGGACTCCTTTACTCCCATTTTCCCCACTCCTAGCTCATACTTGGCTCTGCCCACTAGGACTCCTTTACTCCCATTTTCCCCACTCCTAGCTCATACTTGGCTCTGCCCACTAGGACTCCTTTTCTCCCATTGAAAAAAAACAACAGGTTTTATCTTCAGCCATTAAAATCAGTTACAATGACTCATACTGAAAATTTAAAAACATTAAAAAGAACTTTCACCCTTCTATTTTGACTTGGTTAAAAAAACAACAAAGGATTTGAACATGATTATTTTTAAAGGGTCTTCTACTTACGCATTGGAGGTCTGGACATCCTGCCATCCCTTGGTGATGTTCTGTTTGAGCTCGTTGAGGGGGCTCAGCCCCAGCTTCCTCTTCAGATCAGCAGAATGTTTCTCTTTGGCCAGGAGCACCTGTCTCAGGGTGTTGATCTCCTCCTCCACCTGACAGCAACACACAGGAGAGGTCAGAGGTCAATTCCTGCCCCCCCCCCCCCCAGTGTCTGTCATGTGTGGTTAACTGAAGAGACATTCTTCTTGGGTGAATAGTCTCAAAGTATGCAAACTACATTGAACAAAAATATAAAATGCAACAATTTCAAAGATTTTAACTGAGTTACAGTTCACATAAGGACATCAGTCAATTGAAATAAATTAGGCTCTAATCTACGGATTTCCCATGAATAGAAAGACATGCATATGTTGGTCAAAGATGCGTCGTGGATCAGAAAACCAGTCAGTATCTGGTGTGACCACCATTTGCCTCATGCAGTGCAACACATCTCCTTCACATAGAATTGATCAGGCTGTTGATTGTGGCCTGTGGAATATTGTCCCACTCCTCTTCAATGGCTGTGCGAAGTTGCTGGATATTGGCAGGAACTAGAACACGCTGTTGTACACAACTATCCAGAGCATCCCAAACATGCTCAACGGGTGACATGTCTGGTGAGTATGCAGGCCATGAAAGAACTGGGACATTTTTTAGCTTCCAGGAATTGTGTACAGATCCTTATGACATGAAGCCATGCATTATCATGCTGAAACATTAGGCGATGGTGGTGGATGAATGGCACGACAACGAGCCTCAGGATCTCATCATGGTATCTCTCTATACATTCAAATTGCCATCGATAAAATGCAATGATGTTGGTCGTCTGTAGCTTATTCCTGCCCATACCATAACCCCACCATGGGGTACTCTGTTCACAACGTTGACATCAGCGAACCGCTCACCCACACCATGCCATACTTGTTTTGCCCAATATGACTCATTTGTTCCCATTGGAAAGGACAGGCTGTGGTCTATCTTAGATATAAAAATCTTTGGTGCAACTGTGTAATGATCATGCCGTTTAATCAGCTTATTGATATGCCACTTCCTGTCAGGTGGATGGACTATCTTGGCAAAGGAGAAATACTAACAGGGATGTAAACAAATTTCTGCCCAATTTTTTTTTATTTTTTTTATTTTTTTTTTAAATTTGTGCGTAAGGAACATTTCTGGGATCTTTTATTTCAGCTCATGAAACATGGGACCAACACTTTACATGTTGTGTTTATAGTTTTGTTCAGTGTCACCATTGCCTGAAAAGGAGTTCCTCAAAATGTTTGTCGAATGGATTATTAGTAAACCAAACTCGAGGGACAACAGGACCTACATTGGTGAACTCAGACCAACAGACAGGACGACAGAGACAGACAGATGAAGACACAGGACCCTAGCTTGGCTAGTTGAGTGTGGAGCTCCTCTGCCTCCTCCGTGAGCCCTGGGGGCAGCATGTTCATGGCTGCTACGCCCATGGCTACCTCGAACCTTAACCCCAACAGACAGGACAACAGGGCCTACCTTGCCTAGCTCAGAGTAGAGCTCCTCGGCCTCTTCCTCTGTGAGCCCCGGAGGCAGCGTGTTGACGGCTGCTACGCCCGTGGCTCCCCCTTCCATGGAGACACCCGACAGGGAGTCCACTCCTCCTGTGGGGCCCAGGCCCTTGTTGGGGGAGTTCAGGTTGATGTCTGGTTCAAGAGAGAGAGAAAGTGGGGGCATGCTGGGATGAGTGTAGAAGGCCTTGAATTGATTGAAGTGTTAACGGCATCAACAGTAAGAGCACTAGACACCTGCATCTTCACCGATTATGTCTTTAGTCACAACTAGCTAGGTTTCCATGGTGACAGAACTTCATATGAATATTCAACAAACAAAAAAATGTAAATGCTCATTTTCCCCACCAGAGATGTTTCAATCAATTTGACTTGTTGCAGATCAAAGGATGTGCGTGATGACATATTTTTATGTGCACTAACTTTTGCGGTTGAATAAAATATAGAAAGTCAAATGGGGTTTCCATCGCATTGTTGTGTTATATAGGGAATGTGCCCAGTCTAGTCTTGGCACGTTGGCTCTAGTCAACAGCTCGCAGATTAGGTTTTTAAAACGAGGCAAGTCAAGAATAAATTCTTATTTTACAATGACGGCCTACCCCCCATTTCAGCTTTTCATTTATAATTAATTTGTAGAAATGTATGAAAAACACAATTCCACTTTGACATTATGGGGTAATAGGTGTAGACCAGTGACATAAAATATATTTCTAAATTCAGGCTAACAGCAAGATGTGGAAAAGTCAAGGTGTAAATTCGCTCCGAAGGCACAATCATCACGTGACCTCCAAGTGTACTTCGGCATGATGGTTATTATATCAATATTTGCGCATAGATATTTCCGCCACCATTTCACTGAATAAACGATCCCACCTTGCCTAAGGCATTCTGTTTTGTTGACATTTCGAAAGTTCACAGACAAATTTGCTGTTTCTATCAGGCCTGTCGTGACTTTTTATCCGGCGTACTCTCATAAAAAAAGGTTGGATGGAAACCTGGTTACAGGAAGCTACAGAAATGGATAAGGAGATTGAAACAGTGACACAATGTAAGAAAGGGCTTAGTGCCGTCAAAAGCAGAAGACTCCAGGGGGAGAGTGAGGATAATAACACAGTTAGGCCTAAACGTTCTTCTAAGAAGAACTAGCCAGAAGAACTGCCCACCACGGAAGCAGCAGCCTTTTAAATGGCCATTAGTGTCTCTCTATCCGTTGAGTGAACTGGGCTAAGCTAGAGTCCCAAAATGGCACCCTATTCCCTACATAGTGCACTACATATAGGCAATAGGGTGCAATTTAGGACACAAAGAGTAAACACTTTTTTTTGTTGTTACATGATTCCATATGTTTTATTTCATAGTTTTGATGTCTGTCTTCACTATTATGTTCAGCTGGGTTTTTTTGCAAAAAAATTCAATAAACCTGTTTTTGCTTTATCATTATGGGGTGTTGTGTGTAGATTGAAGAGACATTTGTTTTTAAAATCCATTTAGAACAAGGCTGTAATGTACAAAATGTAGGGGAAAAAATTCAAGGTGTCTGAATACACTGTGTATATATAATACATTACACTTATAACATTTTTGGTACAATTTCATAAAATGCCGACAGATAATTTGTTTGTTTGACATGGTGGAATCTGTCTATAAAATGTATTATGCGACAAATGGCGGTGGAAATGTCTTTACGTGCCAAATATTAATATATTATATTAATATATTATTCATATAATAACCACATGAAAGTAAACTTTTGATGGAAACACATTGTACCGAATAAAAACCTTAAGGTGATTGTGTACACTACGTCAGCACACACTGATTTTTATCCACAACAAGTCTGTTGTTTGGTGGAAACACACCACTGGTGGGAAAATGAGCATATTTTCTTTATGCAGATTTTAAAAAAATATTTCCGTGGAAATCTGTCGCCAACTGGATGGAAAGCTAGCTAGTGATTGACCTTTTTTTTTGTGCCACTTCCCCTTCGGACAAGTAAGACAGATTTTTAACACAGTGCTATAGGAGTCACTACAGACCCTGGTTCGATCCCGAGCTGTATCACAACTGGCCGTGATCGTGAGTATCATAGGGCGGTGCACAATTGGCCTAGCGTCGTTAGGGGAGGGTTTGGCCAGGGTAGGCCATCATTGTAAAATAAGAATTTGTTCTTAGCTGACTTGCCTAGTTAAAAAAAATTATATTTATACTTGTCCCAACAACAACAAAAAAGGTCTGTAACACCATTTTACATCATTCTATTATGCAAGGAACCACAAAATTGTTCACCATAGAGAATCAGAAATTTAGGCTGCACTGCCTATTGGCTTCTTAGCATATTCAAGCCAGTCTCAAAACAACACCGCCCCTTTAAGGCTCTCCTGGAGGATGATTGGCCATCCTTGGTAGCCTATATTATATTACAATTATAACCAAATATGTGTATGTTCTTATAAAATAACTACCTCCAGGGCTCGAAATTTAGGTCCCCGTCGTCCTTGGGTCTACGGTTAAAAAAAAAAAAAGACAATGGGACAGACTCTGGGACGACAGATCCAAAATTCATACACCCACTACACAGAATTAAACATTTTTAAATTAAGCAATGAAACCGATGCAATGGCTCAGACCGTTTAGAATGTTAATAGTTTCACTTCTTCATATTACCAGCTCAACAGTAAGAACGTCGCTGGAGGCTACGCGCAAATGTTCCAAAATGCAATTAGCGCAACACATACCGTTCTCAAAATGATCACCGTTCTCAAAATGATCACCGCACATGTGCGCGGGTTTCATGTGACATATGAAAATATCCGTTAGAAATTCAGTTTACACCCCTTCGTCTGGGATTGGTCAACAGTACTACTCTTAGTTGGAGTGGGAACATTAAGTGTTTATGTTCATTCAACGAGAGACGACTAGTTTTCCATGCACATTTTTTCACTTGAGAAATACCGCACCAAACATCTTAGTGAGATGTAAAATTGCGCCACTTAAGACCTCTTCGGAAAAGCGTCAAATTGAATGACCGCTTTCTTGATTTATCTTGGATTAATTCGGCCTATTTTGAGAAACCGTTTCTGGCAGGGTTGTTGTTACGGTGACTCAAGCGAGACAAACAGTAATATTGCAGTTTTTCCCCCCTAGTTTTTTAATTGAAGGTCTTAATAGGCTGACCACGCCGCTCGCGTTGCAAAATAAATTTAGAAATCTTTGTTATTCAATTATTGCACCCACACTGCTCACGCGCACCAACTAGCGTCTGCGTTGCCAAGAGCTAAAATAGAACTTCTTTCCATTTCTGACGCAGATCGCACTGCAAGTCCTGCCTCTCCCATCTCCTCATTGGTTTATAGAAGCAGGTACCCACGTGCCATCTCCTCATTGGTTATACCCACGTGGGTAATTGAAAGACAAACTGTGTTGCCGGTCGATGTGGTAATACTATGACAGTTTAGATGCCAATCACCATATAAGTTCAAAGATGAAAAAGCCGGGAAGGAGGAGAGATGACTAGAAACGATTCGGTTGACCGTTTTATGTGTGGATTAATTGTCGGAGTAGAGGACCTTGTGCATTTCTGGTAAAATAACAACTCAATGTTTATATCCCAAGACAAATTAGCTAGCAAACAGCAAGCTAGCTAAATAGGACAAATTAGCTAGCACGTGCAAGCTAGCTAAATAGGACAAATTAGCTAGCAAACAGCAAGCTAACTAGCTAAATTGCCATAAATGTTTAATACTTTTTTAAAAATTTAAACATATAGAATACAACCACCAAATCCCCCATTTCTGTTGCTCTGCCTCAGTGAGATTGTTAGTATTTCACCACCCTGGTGGAAGGAACGCAGTTGTACACGTTAAGCCTTTCCAGAGGACATTATTACAAGTATCAACCGATGGGGACAATGTTGTTGTTAGCAAAATCGTGACCAGTTACTCAACTCAACTCCGCCTTGATAAGAGAACAAAGTTGAGCGTTCCTCAGCTAGGAGCAAACCGAACCTATATATGCGGATGCCTTTAGAGGGAAATACATCTAACCACTAAGCTAACTAACATTATGTAACGTTAGCTAATCAAACAATTCGATAGCTAGGCTAAATGCCACCGCCCTGGCATAATTGCCCCCCCCCCCCCTCACGGTGATATCAGGGAGGGGACTGTGGATCAGTCTCCCTTCGTCTCGCCGTTAGTCGCACGCAGTCTCAGCAACACTGGCCCGATTTTGAAGAAACTTGAGCGATTGTTGAGTCTTGCCATAGAGATCACGCATTTAACAAAATAACACTGATTGACCCAAGGCGGGTGCTATAGATCCGGCATTTAACAAAATTACACTGATTGACCCATGGAGGGGTGCTATAGTAATTCACTGAAATGTGTTAGTCAGACCAGAGGAGAAGAGGCAAAGCGAGAGGGATAACTTGGCCCAAAATCTGTCTTCTCCAGCAGGTGGCGTTTTTATTTTAATTGGCACATGACATGAACTACAGGGAGTGTATATGCTACTGGTACACAGGCTAACTGGATTCCATATTTTTTTTTAAGACATTTATTTGCCATTAGTGCAGACACTTGAGTATCTGGTCAACATAATAGATCTGTGGTCACACGCGATAACTCAATGGCCCAGTGGGGGGCGCTACATCATCGTTCGTGGGTTATGACATGTTCACTGTACTGTTGTTGCCTTGTTGGTCATTGGGAACACAGCCAAGGTGTGTCACTCAGTTGAACTATATCAGCTGGCAAGCTTACAAACGAGTTAACCAACCATCCTGGCTGCGTTCTCGTCTAGCCAGTTACGTTAACTAGCAAGCAAAGTAGCCTTTGTTTACAAAAAAAAAAGATACGAGCCATTAAAAAAAGCTAATTGAATAATCGCATAACTATAAAAAAAAAACAAAAAAAACATTTCAACGAGATAATTGATAGGTGACTAAATTAAATGAGTTTAACAAAGATATTTAATCACAGTAACTCGATCTCTGCCCTCCTTTCCCCTTCCTATGACATTTCCAGAAGAACGGCTGTTGCTGCTTCGGGCCCCCCAAGTTGCGTTCATATCCAATACACAATCACGAACAAGAATTAATAATAACTTCCCCCCCCCCCCCCCTAAACCAACGGCCAGCTGGCAAATATGTCTTAAATTCAACAATTGTATCAGTCATTTACGTTACCTTGACCAACGGGGTCCATGGCGTCGAATGAGCTGAGTGTTTTGAGCGAGAACGACGTTAGCTAGTAATGGAGAAAAGGGTGGTGGCTAGCGAGCTAGCAGTGCCAATCAATCAATGGAAAACCTGAGAACGTCTGGAGTGACAGTACTCAACAATAAACAACCTCATTCGTCGAGGGAGACGGATAAAATAACAGGTAGTTACTCGACTCCAATAATAAAGCCACCTCAGCTCGATGATGAACTTTCAGCTTGCGCCTTTTCCGGCGTCTGTGGATGACGTGTTCCAACGCGTCACCAAGGCGTCACTCGTTAACACAGTCATAACGTCATAAACCCCCGCCCATTTCTACAATTTTATCTCCTTATAATTTGATTTTAAACCTAACCATAACCTTAACCACACTGATAACATTATGCCTAACCCTAACCTACAATTAAGACCAAAAAGCTCATTTTTTTTTGTTTTATTTATTATTTTCGAGCCAAATTTGACTTTGTGGCTATGGTAACTAGTGGAAACCCCATTTTTTTTTACAGCTTCTTCTTTTTATTCTAATCAAATGTTTTATTGTTCGCATACACATATTTATCTGATGTTATTGCGGGACAATGCTTGTGTTCTGAGTTCCGACAGTGTAGTAATGTCTAACAATTTACAACAATACACACAACTCTATAAGTAAAATAATGGAACTAAGAAATATATAAATATTAGGACCAGCAATGTCGGAGTCCGGAGTATATACATGTATGTACATATATAAACAGTGCCTTCGGAAAGTATTCAGACCCCTTGACTTTTTCCACATTTTGTTACATTACAGCCTTATTCTAAAACTGCTAATTGTCCCCCCCCCCCCCTCAATACCCCATAATGACAAAGCAAAAACAGGTTTTAAGACATTTAAAAAAATATATATAATTTTTTTTTAAACGGAAATATCACATTTACATAGGTATTCAGACCCTTTACTCAATACTTTGTTGAAGAACCTTTGGCAGCGATTACAGCATTGAGTCTTCTTGGGTATGACGATACAAGCTTGGCACACCTGTATTTGGGGAGTTTCTCCCATTCTTCTCTGCAGATCCTCTCAAGCTCTGTCAGGTTACACAGGGAGTGTTGCTGCACAGCTATTTTCAGGTCTCTCCAGAGATGTTCGATTGGGTTTAAGTCCAGGCTCTGGCTGGGCCACTCAAGGACATTCAGAGACTTGTCCCGAAACCACTCCTGCATTGTCTTGGCTGTGTGCTTAGGGTCGTTGTCCTGTTGGAAGGTGAACCTTCGCCCCCAGTCTGAGGTCCTGAGCGCTCTGGAGCAGGTTTTCATCAAGGATCTCTCTGTACTGATCTTTCAGTCGATCCTGACTAGTCTCCCAGTCTCTGTTCATCTTTCCCTCGATCCTGACTATTCTCCCAGTCTCTGTTCATCTTTCCCTCAATCCTGACTAGTCTCCCGGTCTCTGTTCATCTTTCCCTCGATCCTGACTAGTCTCCCAGTCTCTGTTCATCTTTCCCTCGATCCTGACTAGTCTCCCGGTCTCTGTTCATCTTTCCCTCGATCCTGACTAGTCTCCCAGTCTCTGTTCATCTTTCCCTCGATCCTGACTAGTCTCCCAGTCTCTGTTCATCTTTCCCTCGATCCTGACTAGTCTCCCAGTCTCTGTTCATCTTTCCCTCGATCCTGACTAGTCTCCCAGTCTCTGTTCATCTTTCCCTCGATCCTGACTAGTCTCCCAGTCCCTGCCTCTGAAAAACAACCCCACAGCATGATGCTGAGAAGTCTCCCAGACCAAGGCCCTTCTCCCCTGATAGCTCAGTTTGGTGGAGTGACCAGCTCTAGGAAGTATCTTGGTGGATCCAAACTTCTTCCATTTAATAATGATGGAGGCGGAGCACGTGATGCCGCGGAGCTGAACAGACGTTGACAAACCCGAAGCTCATCAAAGTTATCCTATTATTATTATTATTATTACCTAAATAACAAACGTTGAAACAATATTACTAACATCGGCTGATAAATTGTCAAGTACTTACCTTCCCAAAGAGCCATGGATCTCCGACCCGAGAGGCAAGAAGGATGACCAAAACGTCGTTGAAATCCCAAGATAACGCCACAGCTAGCACAAGTTTAGCATTAGCCCTCATAACTCAGATGACAGTTCCAGACTGTTGCTCTCGGCAGCCTCGCAAGACATGCTAGCTACTCTCCTCCGGGAAATTCAGGATGGTAACAAAGGTCTTTCTATGAAAATTGACAAGAAATCGTCTGAACTCCATTCTTCCCATCGACGACCTGAAATCCTCCATGAATGATCTCCTTCTGAGAACGACTGAGGCCGAGATGCGCATTAGCACAGTTGAGGATCGACATGACTGCAGAAGGATAATGCCTACCTCAAAAAAACAAAGTAGACCAGATGGAAAACCAGAGCCAGATGTAGTAATATCCGTTTCTAGGTCCGTTTCTTTACTCAATGGATCCCGGTGTGTCCTAGGCATAAATCAACTTCACCAAACCGCTGGAAATCAAACGCACCCACAGAACATCAGCACCCGAAACCCCCAGGCCAGGTGCGGTTCTGGTCAGGTTCCTCCGTTTCCAAGACAGAGAGAAAATACTGCAAGTCGCAAGAGCCAAAGGGGACATCACCATCGATGGCAAGAGGGTCAGCCTTTTCCCGGATAGGAGTGCCGATCTCGCCAGACGTCGTAAGCAGTTCAGACCTGCCGCCAAAGCACTGAAGGAGAAGAACATCACCGGCTACTTCATCCATCCTGCTACTTCATCCACCCTGCTACTTCATCCACCCTGCGTGGATGAAAGTTCAGTACAAAGGCCGATGTCATATCTTGTTCACTTTTCTCAAAGAACCGAACCGCGTCTGAAAAACGGTCTCTCTGGGGGGGGGATAAGATCCAATTTGTTTGTTTTCTCTTATCCGGACTGAACTGCTGATATCTTCTTGGAATCTGGATCAGTTTACCCCGGTATCCGGTCGCTATAATTGATTTGTACATTTTCAACTAACCGTTTTTTTCCCCCGGGGTGAGTTCTATTACATTTACAGGAGAGTATATTTTGGTTTAGTCAATATCCACTGGGCGAAGCAAATAAGTGGGTTTAGGCCCACCGCTTCCCCCCCCCCCCCCCCCCCATTTATGTTTCTCCTCTCCCGAAAAGAGACTCAAGCAGCCCTTACCGTGGGCAGTAATTATTCAGCCAAAAATGTCTATTCACAACGTTTGTTTTCAACTTAGAGAGCTCGCAGGTTTTAGTTTACGCCAAGGTTTAGCTAGTAAGAGTAAGGTGGAAAGCGAGCAGCAACGTATCTCTACAAGTATATTCATGTTTGATTGTTGGGATTGTTGTTTTAGTCTGACAATCGGGGTGGGTGGGATTTTTTTCTCCCTTTTTTCCCATATTTATTGTTGTTTCCTTCCTAAAAGAGACACATAGGTCACTTCTGTGTTCAAACCAAAGTTGAAACATTTCCTGACTATGCTTAATCCACTAAAATATGTCACATTCAACGTAAAAGGTCTTAACAGCCCGATTAAACGGAAAATAGTCTATACATACCTTAAGAAATTAAAGGCTGACATTGTGTTTCTACAAGAAACACATCTTACAGCCAGTGAACAATAGAAATTGAAGAGGGTTATGGGTAGGACAAGTTTTCGCGTCCTCTTTTAACTCCAAAGCAAGAGGAACTGCAATTTAGATAAGTAGACATCTCCCCTTCTGCGTCAACAACACCATCTCTGATCCCTCGGGCAGGTTTGTTTTGGTGCAGGGGCATATGTTTTCAGAGTCTTGGACCCTGTTGAATATTTATGCTCCTAACTTCGATGACCATATGTTTATACAGAATGTCTTCCTTCAGGTCCATCAAGCACCACCAGGATGGCTACTGGTTGGAGGAGATATGCATTTTTGTTTAGATACAGTTCTTGATAGGTCCTCTGTTAAACCTCACTTCTTACCAAAGCCGGCAAGCTCACCATGTCATTCATGAAAGATCTTAATTTACTAGACATCTGGAGACAGTTGCACCCACAGGATAGGGACTACTCTTTTTATTCACACCCACACAAGACACACACACGCA
Source organism: Salmo trutta (assembly GCF_901001165.1). NCBI lineage: Eukaryota > Metazoa > Chordata > Actinopteri > Salmoniformes > Salmonidae > Salmo > Salmo trutta. The sequence continues at coordinate 5,172,458 of NC_042984.1, read as the reverse complement.
TAGATCACTTTTTACTATCGACTTAACTGTTTCATAGAGGTTAGATATGGAGTATCTCCCCAGATTGCTTAGTGACCATTCTCCTCTGGTATTATCAATTTCCATTCCTACCAAGGTAAATGGAGCATATAGATGGAGACTAAATTCTACACTCCTAAAGCAACCTGAATTTTGTGCATTTATCAAAGAGCAGATCAATATTTTTACTTTGACAAACAAAACCTCCGCTCCTGATAGGCTTTCAATGTGTCCCAAAGAATGAAACTATCTGAGGGCACAGATCATCTCCTATACTAAAGGGTTGAAGAGAAAACACAGTGCGGAACTGAATGTCCTTGAATCTGAAATCTCCGAGCTAGAGAAAACCTACCAAAGAGGCCCGACTAAAGATCTATACAGGCTTTTGGTAAATAAAAAACTGAAATATAATATTCTGAACACATATCAAGCTGAGAGGGCCATCACTAAATCAAAACAGCGTTACTACGAGCTTGGAGAGAAAGCTCACAAAGTACTGGCATGGCAACTGAAAGCAGAGGAAAGTAAGAGGACAATTAATGCTATAGAAACTCTTACTAATGAGATATCTTTCGACCCTACTGAAATTAATAATACCTTTAAGAAATACTATGAAGACCTCTACACTTCCCAATCAAGCGATGATCTATCAAAGATCGACTCCTTTCTCTCCTCTCTCAACCTCCCATGCCTGTCAGAGGAAGACAGAGAGCGCCTGAGTGAAAACTTCTCAGTTCCTGAATTGTTGGAAGCCATTAAATCCTTACCTTCTAATAAATCTCCTGGGGAGGATGGCTTCCCTCCAGAGTTCTATAAAGAATTTAGGGAACTGTTGGTCCCCTACCTTATGGAGGTACTTAAAAAAGCCGGGGAAGACAACTGCTTTCCAGAGTCTTTCTCTCAAGCAGTAATTACTGTAATCCACAAGAAAGAGAAAAACCCGCTAAAGTGCGCCTCCTACAGACCAATCTCTCTCCTTAACACAGATTGTAAACTGGTCACTAAGATGCTATCTAAGAGACTGGAGTCATGTCTTCCCCTGCTGGTCAACCCAGATCAGACTGGCTTCATAATTAATAGACTGTCCTCCAATAATCTCAGAAGGTTCTTTGATATAATTCACCTTGCTAACAAAAACAAAATACCTAGTGTCGCAGTCTCCCTCGACGCTGAAAAGGCCTTTGATAGGGTTGAATGGCCATACCTCTTTCGCGTCTTGGAAAAGTTTGGTTTAGGTACTGTTTGTAAATTTGATAAAATCACTCTACAAATCTCCTAAAACTAGGATTGCTACCAATGGGATTACTTCCTCCTCTTTAGGGGGAACAGACAAGGTTGCCCAATTAGCCCCCACCTCTTTGCCCTCGCCATCGAACCGTTGGCTGAGGCTATTAGATCGTGCCCTGACATACATGGCTTTGAGGTGGGCCCCCATACCCATAAGTTATCACTCTTTGCGGATGACCTTATCTTATTTCTAACAAACCAAGAACATTCCCTCTCTCACTTGCAGATCCTACTACAGTGTTATAGTTCTTTCTCTGGATATAAGGTTAACTTCGATAAAAGCTAAATCTTACCGTTGTCTGTCTTTGACCATCATACCATCAAGCACAAGTTTCCTTTTCGATGGTCACCTCTGGGCTTCACATATTTGGGCATAATGGTGGATGGTAATCTGAACAACCTCTATAAACTCAATCTGGCCGGCTTGTTGCAAAAGGTGGAGGGTGACCTGTGTAAGTGGATGGACTTGCCTCTCACTCTACTGGGTAGAATCAATGTGATTAAAATGAATGTCCTACCCAGATTTCTATATTTGTTTCAATCTCTCCCTTTCCCTGTGCCCGCAGCATTCTTTTTCTCTCTCGACAAGCTGACCAGACAGTTTATCTGGCATGGCAAAACCCCGAGGGTTAGCCTGGACAAGCTGACCAGACGGTTTATCTGGCATGGCAAAACCCAGAGGGTTGGCCTGGACAAACTGACCCTTGATTACTGTCAAGGGGGCTTAAACCTCCCCAATGTTAGAATGTACTACTGGGCTGCACAGTCTAGGTTTCTGGCTCAGAGGTTTGACAATGGTCCCTCTCCCTCATGGTTGAACATTGAAAAGCTTGAGGTAAATGATGACACTGGGGCAGAATTGTTTTACAAATGGGACATGAAATCTATAAAAACCATCACAGACAACCCTTTAATCATACATTCTGTCCTGGCATGGTGCAAACTGCATGAGCTGTTCAGACGAGGGAGATACCTTTCCCCTAAAACCTCTTTATGGAACAATAGATTGATCCCTATGTTTTTCCAGAATAGTAACTTTAGACCATGGTCTGATAAGGGGATCACTCTTCTGGAACACTGTTATGAGGAGGGAGTTCTTATGTCTTTTGAACAGCTGAAACAGAAATACCACTTGTCTAACAGGGACTTCTTTAGCTACCTACAACTACGAGACTTTATTAGGGTGACTCTCAAGGGACAATGGAGCCTACCTAAGATGTCACCTATTGAACAACTCTGCCATGCAGACCAACCACTATTCAAGACCATTTCCCGTGTTTACGATGCTCTTATGTCAGTACTAACACTGCCTGAGCTAGATAAACCCCGACTTAGATGGGGAAAAAGATCTGGGTATTGATCTTGATGAGGGCCTATGGAGTGACCTATGCAGGGATGGTGTTACATCCACATTGAACTCCAGATACAGATTGATACAGTTTAATTTCCTCCATCATCTCTATATCACCCCATCTAGACTGCACAAGTTCAACCCTGATATCTCCTCCATGTGTTTTAGATGTGGCTCAGATGAAGGAACATTCCTCCATTCCACGTGGCAGTGTTCAAAACTACAGGGTTTCGGGCAGGGGGTATGAGATACCATATCCTCAATTCACGGGGTTGCATTCCCTTTAGACCCGGAGGTCTGTCTACTGGGTAACTATACTAACACCAATCTTAGGCAAAGCCGTACTATAAAGCTAACAGAAATATTGCTAGCGATTGCCAAGAAATGTATTGCCTTGAAATGGAAATCGGATTCCTTCCTGCCAGTTGCAATGTGGCTATCGGACGTTAATAGTTGTATCCCACTGGAGAAAATCACTTAATGCTTGAGGAATAAGTTAAAGACATTCTACAGAATTTGGCAACCTTTTATTGACTATATGGAGAATCTCCCCTCATATCACATTGATTGAATCTCTATATAATTCTTATATAATGTTTCACACGTAATGTATAATATGTAGCTTACGGCAGGTATGATTCAGGTATGATATGATTCAATGTCTCATTATTATTATTTTTTATTTTACTCTTTATTATGACTTATGTATCATGTATGTTTTTTATGTATTATGTATGTCCGTATATATCATTTTTCTTTTTTTATTACGCTCGTCTGTTACCGTCACTTTGTCCTTTGTTGTCTAACATATTTTCACTTTTGTTTTGAATGTTCTTAATTGGAAAATGCAAAAATAAAATAAAAAAATAAAAAAGAATGATGGAGGCCACTGTGTTTTTGGGGACCTTCAATGCTGCAGAAATGTTTTGATACCCTTCCCCAGATCTGTGCCTCGACACAATCCTGTCTCGGAGCTCTACGGGCAATTCCTCCGACCTCATGGCTTGGTTTTTGCTCTGACATGTGCTGTCAACTGTGGGACCTTATATAGACAGGTGTGTGCATTTCCAAATCATGTCCAATCGATTGAATTTACCACAGGTGGTCTCCAATCAAGTTGTAGAAACATCAAGGATGATCAATGGAAACAGGATACACCTGACCTCAATTTCGAGTCTCATAGCAATGGGTCTAAAAGGGTCTGAATACTTATGTAAGGTATTTCTGATTTTTATTGTTAAATGTACAAACATTTCTAAAAACCTGTTTTTCGCTTTGTTATTATGGGGTATTGTGTGTAGATTGATGAAGGAAAAAAAAGTATTCAATCCATTTTAGAATAAGGCTGTAACGTAACAAAATGTGTAAAAAGTGAAGGGGTCTGAATACTTTCCCAATGCACTGTAAGTATTCACAACCCCGAGTCAATACTTTGCAGAAGCGACTTTGGCAGCGATGACAGCTGTGAGTCTTTCTGGGTAGGTCTCTAAGAACTTTCTACATCTGAATTTTGCAACATTTTCCCATTATTCTTTTCAAAATTCTTCAAGCTCTGTCAACTTGGTTCTTGATCATTGATAATATTCAGGTCTTGCCATAGATTTTCAAGTAGATTTAAGTAAAAACTTAAAGTTAGAATTTTTTTAAGTTAGTGTGGGAGAGGCAGAAAAATTATTATCGATCAATAATGGCAAACCGCATTGACAACTTAGATGGAAAGCTACTGAGGATGGTAGCTGACTCTATAGCCACTCCTATCTGTCATATTTTTAATCTGAGCCTAGAGGAAAGTCTTTGTCCTCGGGCCTGGAGGGAAGCCAAAGTCATTCCACTACCCAAGAGTGGTAAAGCTGCCTTTCCTGGTTCTAACAGCAGACCTATCAGCTTGCTGCCAGCTCTTAGCAAACTGTTGGAAACCAAATGCAATGCTATTTCTCTGTAAACAAATTAACAACAGACTTTCAGCATGCTTATAGAGAAGGGCACTCAACATGTACGGCACTGACACAAATGACTGATGATTGGTTGAAAGAAATTGATAAGAAGATTGTTGGAGAGTGGTGTACCGCAGGGCAGCTCTCTAGGTCTTCTACTCTTTTACCAATGACCTGCCATTGGCATTAAACAAAGCATGTGTGTCCATGTATGCTGATGACTCAATCATATACACCTCAGTAACCACAGCTAATGAAGTCACTGAAACCCTTAACAAAGAGTTGCAGTCTGTTTCGAAATGGGTGGTTTTAGGTTTCAGCGGAATCTGTTAATGAATGGTGTGGCTGTTGAACAAGTTGAGGAGACTGTAGATTGTAAACTGTCATGGTCAAAACATATAGATTCAATGGTTATAAAGATGGGGAGAGGTCTGGCTGTAATAAAGAGATGCTCAGATTTTTTGACACCACCCTCAAAAAAGCATGTCCTGCAGGCTCTAGTTTTGTCTTATCTTGATTATTGTCCAGTCATGGGCTGCAAGGAAAGACCTAGTTAAGCTGTAACTGGCCCAGAACAGAGCTTCACGTCTTGATCTTCATTGTAATCAGAGGGCAGTCCTTAACAATTACAAGCATACCCATAATATAATGCCACAACCAATATGCTTGAAAATATGGAGAGTGGTACTCATAACGCTTTATATTCAGGACAAAAAGTTAATTGCTTTGCCACCATTTTTACAGTATCACTTTAGTGCCTTGTTTCAAACAGGATGCATGTTTTGGAATATTTTGACTGTTCAGATGTCCTTCTTTTCACTCTGTTCATTTGGTTAATATTGTGGAGTAACTACAATGTTGTTGATCCATCCTCAGTTTTCTCCTACCACAGCCATTAAACTCTGTAACTGTTTTAAAGTCACCATTGGCCTCATGGTGAAATCCCTGAGTAGTTTCCTTTCTCTCCGGCGACTGAGTATCTTTGTAGTGACTGGGTGTATTGATACACCATCCAAAGTATAATTAATAACTTCACCATACTCAAAGGGATATTCAATGTCTGCTTTTTTTTATTTTTACCCCCACAATAGGTGTTCTGCTTTGTGAGGCATTGGAAAACCTCCCTGGTCTTTGTGGTTGAATCTGTGTTTGAAATTCACTGTTCAACTGAGGGACCTTACAGATAATTGTATGTGTGGGGTACAGAGATGAGATAGTCATTCAAAAATCATGTTAAACACTATTATTGCACACAGAGTGAGTCCATGCAACTTATTATGTGACTTGTTAAGCACATTTTTACTCCTGAACGTATTTAGGTCATAACAAAAGGGGTTGAATACTTATCCACTTAAGACATTTCAGCTTTTCATTTTGAATTAATTTCTAAAAACACAATTCCACTTTGACATTATGTTGTATTGTGTGTAGGACAGTGACACCCCCCCCCCCCCCCCCCCAAAAAAAATCTCAATTTAATCAATTTAGAATTCAAGCTGTGGCACAACAAATGTGGAACAAGCCAAGTGGGTGTGAAAACTTTCTGAAGGCGCTGTAAACAGGGATTAACAAGTAGAGTGAAAACGACAATTTATCATGCATCGGTGCAACGCCAGAACGACAACAACTAGATATGCTAAAGAAAATGTCCCAACAGATAACACGCACACTGGATAGACCCTTCATGCATCACACGATAATAACAATCAATGAAGTAGAACAAATAATGAAGAGATATTTAAATCGTATCTACCCCAACACATAGTGTACATGTGCACAATAACTTACAGAAGGTACCAGATTTAAGACCTGCAAAATAGTCAGTGAATATTCAGTATGCTTTTCTCTGTGTGCCTGGGAAAACACGTGCAGCTCTCGGCTCTTGACGTTAAAAATCATTTAATTAGAAGAATTTGACATCATTGACGTTTCAACCATCTTGGCCTTGTCTCTGCCTGGCCTGTCCCCTCTGTAGCCACGATGGTTCAGACAGGCCCTCTGTAGCCACGATGGTTCAGACAGGCCCTCTGTAGCTATGATGGTTCAGACAGGCCCTCTGTAGCCATGATGGTTCAGACAGGCCCTCTGTAGCCATGATGGTTCAGACAGGCCCTCTGTAGCCATGATGGTTCAGACAGGCCCTCTGTAGCTATGATGGTTCAGACAGGCCCTCTGTAGCTATGATGGTTCAGACAGGCCCTCTGTAGCCATGATGGTTCAGACAGGCCCTCTGTAGCCATGATGGTTCAGACAGGCCCTCTGTAGCTATGATGGTTCAGACAGGCCCTCTGTAGCTATGATGGTTCAGACAGGCCCTCTGTAGCTATGAAGGTTCAGACAGGCCCTCTGTAGCCATGATGGTTCAGACAGGCCCTCTGTAGCCACGATGGTTCAGACAGGCCCTCTGTAGCTATGATGGTTCAGACAGGCCCTCTGTAGCCACGATGGTTCAGACAGGCCCTCTGTAGCTAGGATGGTTCAGACAGGCCCTCTGTAGCTATGATGGTTCAGACAGGCCCTCTGTAGCCACGATGGTTCAGACAGGCCCTCTGTAGCCACGATGGTTCAGACAGGCCCTCTGTAGCCACGATGGTTCAGACAGGCCCTCTGTACACATGATGGTTCAGACAGGCCCTCTGTAGCCATGATGGTTCAGACAGGCCCTCTGTAGCTATGATGGTTCAGACAGGCCCTCTGTAGCTATGATGGTTCAGACAGGCCCTCTGTAGCTATGATGGTTCAGACAGGCCCTCTGTAGCTATGATGGTTCAGACAGGCCCTCTGTAGCCACGATAGTTCAGACAGGCCCTCTGTAGCCACGATGGTTCAGACAGGCCCTCTGTAGCCATGAAGGTTCAGACAGGCCCTCTGTAGCTATGATGGTTCACACAGGCCCTCAGTGGTACAGACAATCTCTTCTTCATTTCTTCTTCTTGGAGAGAGCGTTGAGCCAGGAGGAAGAGAAGCTGAGACAAGGGGACTCACTGGAAGAAGGAGAGGAGGGGGAGGAGTTGGAGGAGGGACCACCTGCCTGTGGTGTGGGGTTCTCTGACCCAGGCTCAATCTGGACAGAGAAAGGAGATGGACAGATGCCTTCAAAATGCAAGGTACTACAGATAAGGATGCCTAATCTATTTAAAAGGTCACATAGGCTATTCAAGAGAGCACACCAAGAATGCATTATATGGAGACAGAGAGATGCTTACATGGAATCATTCATGTTGTATTGGAAAAACTTGTCAATAATCAACTTACTGGCTATCTTGATGTCTATAGTATTCTCTCTGGTATACAATCTGGTTTCTGCTCAGGTTATGGACGTGTCACTGCAACCTTAAAGGTGTTCAATGATGTCATCATTGCCCTTGATTCTAAGCAATATTGTGTTGCTATTTTTATTGACTTGGCCAAAGCTTTTGATACGGTAAACCATTCCATTCTTGTGAGCCGGCTAAGGAGTATTGATGTCTCTGAGGGGTCTTTGGCCTGGTTTGCTAACTACCTCTCTCAAAGAGTGCAGTGTATAAAGTCAGAACATCTGCTGTCTCAGCCACTGCCTGTCACCAAGGGTGTACCCCAAGGCTCGATCCTAGACCCCACACTCTTCCCAATTTACATCAACAACATAGCTCAGGCAGTAGGAAGCTCTCCCATCCATTTATATGCAGATGATAGTCTTATACTCAGCTGGCCCCTCCCCGGATTTTGTGTTAAATGCTCTACAACAAAGCTTTCTTAGTGTCCAACAAGCTTTCTCTACCCTTAACCTTGTTCTGAACACCTCCAAAACAAAGGTCATGTGGTTTGGTCTGAAGAATGTCCCTCTCCCCACAGGTGTGATTACTACCTCTGAGGGTTTAGAGCTTGAGGTAGTCGCCTCATACAAGTACTTAGGAGAATGGCTAGACTGTACACTGTCCTTCTCTTAGCACATATCAAAGCTGCAGGCTAAAGTTAAATCTAGACTTGGTTTCCTCTATCGTAATCGCTCCTCTTTCACCCCAGCTGCCAAACTAACCCTGATTCAGATGACCATCCTACCCGTGCTAGATTACGGAGACATAATTTATAGATCGGCAGGTAAGGGTGCTCTCGAGCGGCTAGATGTTCTTTACCATTCGGCCATCAGATTTGCCACCAATGCTCCTTATAGGACACATCACTACAATCTATACTCTTCTGTAAACTGGTCATCTCTGTATACCCGTCGCAAGACCCACTGGTTGATGCTTATTTATAAAACCCTCTTAGGCCTCACTTCCCCCTATCTGAGATACCTACTGCAGCCCTCATCCTCCACATACAACACCCGTTCTGCCAGTCACATTCTGTTAAAGGTCCCCAAAGCACACACATCCCTGGGTCGCTCCTCTTTTCAGTTCGCTGCAGCTAGCGACTGGAACGAGCTGCAACAAACACTCAAACTGGACAGTTTAATCACGATCTCTTCATTCAAAGACTCAATCATGGACACTCTTACTGACAGTTGTGGCTGCTTTGCATGATGTATTGTTGTCTCTACCTTCTTGCCCTTTGTGCTGTTGTCTGTGCCCAATAATATTTGTACCTTGTTTTGTGCTGCTGCCATGTTGTGTTGCTACCATGCTGTTGTTATGGTGTGTTGCTACCATGCTGTTGTTATGGTGTGTTGCTACCATGCTGTTGATATGGTGTGTTGCTACCATGCTGTTGTTATGGTGTGTTGCTACCATGCTGTTGTTATGGTGTGTTGCTACCATGCTGTTGTTATGGTGTGTTGCTACCATGCTGTTGTTATGGTGTGTTGCTACCATGCTGTTGTTATGGTGTGTTGCTACCATGCTGTTGTTATGGTGTGTTGCTACCATGCTGTTGTTATGGTGTGTTGCTACCATGCTGTTGTTATGGTGTGTTGCTACCATGCTGTTGTTATGGTGTGTTGCTACCATGCTGTTGTTATGGTGTGTTGCTACCATGCTGTTGTTATGGTGTGTTGCTACCATGCTGTTGTTATGGTGTGTTGCTACCATGCTGTTGTTATGGTGTGTTGCTACCATGCTGTTGTTATGGTGTGTTGCTACCATGCTGTTGTTATGGTGTGTTGCTACCATGCTGTTGTTATGGTGTGTTGCTACCATGCTGTTGTTATGGTGTGTTGCTACCATGCTGTTGTTATGGTGTGTTGCTACCATGCTGTTGTTATGGTGTGTTGCTACCATGCTGTTGATATGGTGTGTTGCTACCATGCTGTTGTTATGGTGTGTTGCTACCATGCTGTTGTTATGGTGTGTTGCTACCATGCTGTTGTTATGGTGTGTTGCTACCATGCTGTTGTTATGGTGTGTTGCTACCATGCTGTTGTTATGGTGTGTTGCTACCATGCTGTTGTTATGGTGTGTTGCTACCATGCTGTTGTTATGGTGTGTTGCTACCATGCTGTTGTTATGGTGTGTTGCTACCATGCTGTTGTTATGGTGTGTTGCTACCATGCTGTTGTTATGGTGTGTTGCTACCATGCTGTTGTTATGGTGTGTTGCTACCATGCTGTTGATATGGTGTGTTGCTACCATGCTGTTGATATGGTGTGTTGCTACCATGCTGTGTTGTCATGCGTTGCTGCCTTGCTATGTTGTTTTCTTAGGTCTCTCTTTATGTAGTGTTGTCTCTCTTGTTGTGATGTGTGGCCACCCCTCATAGCCTGGTTCCTTTCTAGGTTTCTTCCTAGGTTCTGGCCTTTCTAGGGAGTTTTTCCTAGGGAGTTTTTCCTAGCCACCGTGCTTCTACACATGCATTGCTTGCTGTTTGGGGTTTTAGGCTGGGTTTCTGTACAGCACTTTGAGATATCAGCTGATGTAAGAAGGGCTATATAAATACATTTAATTTGATTTTGTCCTATATATATTGTATTTTTTTTTTTTTTATTATTCCAGGCCTCTGCCGCCGCAGGAGGCCTTTTGTCTTTTGGTAGGCCATCATAGTAAATAAGAATTTGTTCTTAACTGACTTGCCTGGTTAAATAAAGGTAAAATAAAATACATGTGTTTATAACAAAGAAAGTTAATCATGATGTCAAACCTATTTCATGCAGCAAGGAGCGTCATGATTCAATGGACGAGCATAAGTGAATGCTAAAAGATTTTGTGAGAGCATTAAGACAGCACCGCAAGTCCTGACCACAAGCTTCCAGTTGGGCTGAGATAACAAAAGAGGGTTGGAACTTGGACCATAAGGGACCCATAGTTACGAGATAGCAGCAGCAGCAGCAGCAGCAGCAGCAGCAGCAGCAGCAGCAGCAGCAGCAGCAGCAACTCAACTGTGAAGACATACTAGACCAGAATGCATTTTATATACGTTTTATTTTATGCGATTGGGTTTTGGGTGGGATTCTTCTCACAAAACAACATTACACGAATACGATCCTCCATTACATCCTGTTCTTAGCCTTACATTTCTACCAGCGCCAGCAGCCACCCACCAGACTGCCTGCCTGTCATACCACTCTATAGCCACAAGGTGGCAGCATTAGTAGTGCTGTTGGGGGCTAAAATATGTGTCAATGCTCTTCTCCATCCCTCCTCTCTCGTTCCTGTGGTCCCACCGAAAGGGTTAGACCCTAGAAGAGGAAGGAGGTAACAGAGATGGAGGGAGGGAGTATCATGAAACTTCTCTCTCTCGCTGAAAGACCTGCTGCTTTGCTTTGTGCTGCTTTTTGTTTCCTCAGTCAGATGGTAACCAAGACAACAGAAAAAACTAAAACAAATCTGAGTGTTGCCTTATCTTCAGACAACTTCATCAAAATACATCGGATCGACAAGCCTCGCTGCAGCAAAATACTAATTATCTCAGAAAGACAAACCATGGTTACCATCTGCAGGTAGAAACATCTAGTTCAGATTGCAAGTCAAACAGCCACAAAAAAAAATCTGTTTGCTGACCACACACACACACACACACACACAAAAAACGATGACTCTAAGCCGGGTAAATTGTTAAGGATTGCCTGTCAATTTTTTCATCAGTTCCATGCTAAACAGTCAATATTCACAGATAAAACTCGTAGAACGATTGTATTTCTTTCTTTCCCAGAAGAAATACCCATCGCCAACATCCCAGGGACATGATGTGATGGTTGTTATTCATACAGTGTCCTAGAATAGGAGAACTGATCTAGGATCAGGCCCCCCCCCGCCCAGATAATCGTATTCATTATTATCCAAAAGACCAAAACTGATCCTAGGTAAGCACCTCCTAAACTGAATACCCTGCCTAGTCGCCCTCCGTGCTTCACCAGACCAGTACCTTAGTATTATCAACCAGGTTGTAGTGTGAATCCTGCTGCTGTTCTCTGCTATATAAAAGCAAGGCTCTTGATGTGGGCCCACACAGTCTGCAGCATGATCACCAGGGCCAGGATGAAGAAGAAGAGCGTGACAGCCTATAGGGAGAGAGAGAGATGGATGGAGAGATGGAAATTATGAAAGAAAAGGGTAGAAAATGATACAAAATTGAGGAAAAGACTGACAATTACAGAAATGCATTGGGGTTGGAGTAGAGGCTGGGGTTGGAGTAGAGGCTGGGGCTGGAGTAGAGGATGGGGTTGGAGTAGAGGCTGGGGCTGGGGTTGGAGTAGAATATGGGGTTGGAGTAGAGGCTGGGGCTGGAGTAGAGGCTGGGGTTGGAGTAGAGGCTGGGGCTGGAGTAGAGGCTGGGGCTGGAGTAGAGGCTGGGGCTGGAGTAGAGGATGGGGTTGGAGTAGAGGCTGGGGCTGGAGTAGAGGCTGGGGTTGGAGTAGAGGATGGGGCTGGAGTAGAGGCTGGGGCTGGGATTGGAGTAGAGAATGGGGCTGGAGTAGAGGCTGGGGCTGGAGTAGAGGCTGGGGTTGGAGTAGAGGCTGGGGTTGGAGTAGAGGATGGGGCTGGGGTTGGAGTAGAGGCTGGGGCTGGAGTAGAGGCTGGGGCTGGGGCTGGAGTAGAGGCTGGGGCTGGGGTTGGAGTAGAGGATGGGGCTGGGGGTGGAGTAGAGGCTGGGGCTGAGGCTGGGGTTGGAGTAGAGGCTGGGGATGGGGTTGGAGTAGAGGCTGGGGCTGGGGTTGGAGTAGAGGCTGGGGTTGGAGTAGAATATGGGGTTGGAGTAGAGGCTGGGGCTGGAGTAGAGGCTGGGGTTGGAGTAGAGGCTGGGGCTGGAGTAGAGGCTGGGGCTGGAGTAGAGGCTGGGGCTGGAGTAGAGGATGGGGTTGGAGTAGAGGCTGGGGCTGGAGTAGAGGCTGGGGTTGGAGTAGAGGATGGGGCTGGAGTAGAGGCTGGGGCTGGGATTGGAGTAGAGGCTGGGGCTGGAGTAGAGGCTGGGGCTGGGATTGGAGTAGAAGCTGGGGTTGGAGTAGAGGATGGGGTTGGAGTAGAGGCTGGGGCTGGAGTAGAGGCTGGGGTTGGAGTAGAGGCTGGGGTTGGAGTAGAGGCTGGGGCTGGGATGGAGTAGAGGCTCGGGCTGGGGTTGGAGTAGAGCCTGGGGCTGGGGTTGGAGTAGAGGCTGGGGTTGGAGTAGAGGCTGGGGTTGGAGTAGAGTCTGGGGTTGGGGTTGGAGTAGAGGCTGGGGATGGAGTAGAGGCTGGGGCTGGGGATGGAGTAGAGGCTCGGGCTGGGGTTGGAGTAGAGGCTGGGGCTGGGGTTGGAGTAGAGGCAGGGGCTGGGGTTGGAGTAGAGGCTGGGGCTGGGGTTGGAGTAGAGGCAGGGATTGGAGTAGAGGCTGGGGTTGGAGTAGAGGCTGGGGTTGGAGTAGAGGCTGGGGTTGGAGTAGAGGCTGGGGTTGGAGCTGGGTTTGGAGCTGGGTTTGGAGTAGAGGCTGGGGCTGAGGTTGGAGTAGAGGCTGGGGCTGGGGTTGGAGTAGAGGCTGGGGCTGGGTTTGGAGTAGAGGCTGGGGTTGGAGTAGAGGCTGGGGTTGGAGTAGAGGCTGGGCCTGGAGTAGAGGCTGGGGTTGGAGTAGAGGCTGGGCCTGGAGTAGAGGCTGGGCCTGGAGTAGAGGCTGGGCCTGGGTTTGGAGTAGAGGCTGGGCCTGGAGTAGAGGCTGGGGTTGGAGTAGAGGCTGGGGTTGGAGTAGAGGCTGGGGTTGGAGTAGAGACTGGGGCTGGAGTAGAGGCTGGGGTTGAGACTGGGTTTGGAGTAGAGGCTGGGGTTGGAGTAGAGGCTGGGCCTGGAGTAGAGGCTGGGGCTGGGGTTGGAGTAGAGGTTGGAGTAGAGACTGGGGTTGGAGCTCCCTAGCTAGCAGGAAGATGCTCCCGCTCCCAGCCCCAGGTACTTCATGTGCCTCTCGGGACCAACCCTCTTTAGGGCTTTACTCTGTTGTCTGTCAGGACACCCTGACTCTGTTGTCTGTCAGGACACCCTGACTCTTTACTCTGCTGTCTGTCAGGACACCCTGACTCTTTACTCTGTTCTCTGTCTGGACACCCTGACTCTTTACTCTGTTGTCTGTCAGGACACCCTGACTCTTTACTCTGTTGTCTGTCAGGACACCCTGACTCTTTACTCTGTTCTCTGTCAGGACACCCTGACTCTGTTCTCTGTTCTCTGTCAGGACACCCTGACTCTGTTCTCTGTTCTCTGTCAGGACACCCTGACTCTGTTGTCTGTCTGGACACCCTGACTCTTTACTCTGGTGTCTGTCAGGACACCCTGACTCTTTACTCTGTTCTCTGTCAGGACACCCTGACTCTTTACTCTGTTCTCTGTCTGGACACTGACTCTTTACTCTGTTCTCTGTCTGGACACCCTGACTCTTTACTCTGTTGTCTGTCTGGACACCCTGACTCTTTACTCTGTTGTCTGTCTGGACACCCTGACTCTGTTCTCTGTCAGGACACCCTGACTCTGTTCTCTGTCTGGACACCCTGACTCTGTTCTCTGTTGTCTGTCTGGACACCCTGACTCTGTTCTCTGTCAGGACACCCTGACTCTTTACTCTGTTGTCTGTCAGGACACCCTGACTCTTTACTCTGTTGTCTGTCAGGACACCCTGACTCTTTACTCTGTTGTCTGTCAGGACACCCTGACTCTTTACTCTGTTGTCTGTCAGGACACCCTGACTCTTTACTCTGTTGTCTGTCAAAACACCCTGACTCTTTACTCTGTTGTCTGTCTGGACACCCTGACTCTGTTCTCTGTTGTCTGTCTGGACACCCTGACTCTGTTCTCTGTTGTCTGTCAGGACACCCTGACTCTTTACTCTGGTGTCTGTCAGGACACCCTGACTCTTTACTCTGTTGTCTGTCTGGACACCCTGACTCTGTTCTCTGTTGTCTGTCAGGACACCCTGACTCTGTTCTCTGTTGTCTGTCAGGACACCCTGACTCTTTACTCTGGTGTCTGTCTGGACACCCTGACTCTGTTCTCTGTTGTCTGTCAGGACACCCTGACTCTTTACTCTGTTGTCTGTCTGGACACCCTGACTCTGTTCTCTGTTGTCTGTCAGGACACCCTGACTCTTTACTCTGTTGTCTGTCTGGACACCCTGACTCTGTTCTCTGTTGTCTGTCTGGACACCCTGACTCTGTTCTCTGTTCTCTGTCAGGACACCCTGACTCTTTACTCTGTTCTCTGTCTGGACACCCTGACTCTGTTCTCTGTCAGGACACCCTGACTCTTTACTCTGTTCTCTGTCAGGACACCCTGACTCTTTACTCTGTTGTCTGTCTGGACACCCTGACTCTTTCCTCTGTTGTCTGTCTGGACACTGACTCTTTACTCTGTTCTCTGTCTGGACACCCTGACTCTGTTCTCTGTTCTCTTTCTCAAAGAGAGAAATGGTTAGGGCAACAATAAAATGAAATCCTTTGTTCTCACTTTTCTGTCACTGAAGAAATCACTAAGTATTATTAATATTGTCATAACATGTCTGAAATTAATTCATGTTTGTAACATGTAGCAATTACATAATGTTTCTTCCAATTGGTGAGGAAATACATGTCATGTATAGCGTACTATACCTGTTGTGTATTTAAGCCCCCTTGGTCACAGAACTGCTCTTTCTGCAGGTCTGCATCACACCCCTCTGCTTGATCCCTGACCTGCTCTGTCAGCTCTGCTGGGTCCTTCAGTCCCCAACACTCTCCCACTGTCTTCAGCTCCAACACAGGCTCTGCATCCAGGACCTGACTGGATGCCGACTCTGGTTCTAGAACTCCCAGCGGCTCTAGAACTGTCCCATGTTCTGGAAATGCTACTGGTTCTAGAACAGTCCCATGTTCTGGAAATGCTACTGGTTCTAGAACAGTCCCATGTTCTGGAACTAGCTGTCGCTTTGTCACTGGCACCTGCTCTGGTTCTGTCCGTTGGTCTTCCACCAGCACTGGCACCGGCTGTGGTACTGATTCTGGCTCTAGTTCTTGCACCAGTACTGGCAGTGCCACTGGTTCATGAACTGTTGCTGGTTCCAGAACGGCCTCCAGTTTTAGGTCCAGAACTGGTTCACATTCTGGTTCCGGCTCTGGTTCTGCCTCAGGAACCTCCTCTCCCTCCTCCTCCACTACAATGAACAGAGACAATAAAACAGGTTAGGTGTGTCTTCACTACTGTTGATGTGGATCAGTAGAACACACTGATGGCCAATGGGGCTCTGGCTAAAAGATAGTGGTGCTCTATATAGGGTCTAAGATAGTTCAGACGTAGCCACGGTACCTTTGATGAAGTCCAACTTGTACAGAGCCCTCTTCTCTGCGTTGAAGTTGACCCTGTAGTGGTCCATGTTCTCATAACCAGGCTCCAGGGTCTCCACGATGCAGGTACTGGATGCCTCATTCACCCTGGCAAGGAGAGGGGGATATAGATGAGGCAGCACAGACACAGAGAGAAGGATAGACAGAATGTGGGACAGACAGAGAGAGTTTGAATGAGACAGAAACAAAATAGAAAGACTATAAAGTATTTATCAGTAGAATGGCCTAAACCGTTCCAAACTTCTAACAAATCGTACTTCTTATCAGTTACTTATTACTAGTTACTTATTATTAGTTACTTCTTATTAGTCACTTATTACTAGTTACTTATTACTAGTTACTTCTTATTAGTTATTTATTATTAGTTACCTGTTAGTTACTTATTATCAGTATCAGATTGAAAATAAGAGGGCACTCACTTTACAATCAAGTCTTTTGCCATCTGAGAAAAAGGGAAAAAAGGCAAAATGATTAAAAGCAATTGACGTAAAAGATAGACAATAACAATTCCAGTATGAAATATGTTTTCCTATCAAAGTCTTTCAATATTGTGTTGTATTGTATTGCATCCATCAACATTGAGTGAATATACATTGTCAGTCACAGGCTCCATTAGGAAATGTGTTTGATGATGTTGTACCCACAATAACAATCTGGACGTACCCCAACCAAAAACCCTGGACGAACGGAGATATCCGTACCATACTGAGAACATTCAATGTCAGCAGAATGATCCCCGACGACTCGGTGACGCACGGCGCGTACAGGGCAAGCAGGTATGAGGTCCGCAAATCCATTAGGGACTCAAAAAGACAATACAGACTCAAACTTGAATTGATGTTTGACAATGTATATAGCCTCCACATTGACTCGGTACCAGTACTCCCTGTATATAGCCTCCACATTGACTCGGTACCAGTACTCCCTGTATATAGCCTGCACATTGACTCTGTACTGGTACCCCCTGTATATAGCCTCCACATTGACTCGGTACCAGTACTCCCTGTATATAGCCTCCACATTGACTCGGTACCAGTACTCCCTGTATATAGCCTCCACATTGACTCTGTACCGGTACTCTCCTGTATATAGCCTCCACATTGACTCGGTACCAGTACTCCCTGTATATAGCCTCCACATTGACTCGGTACCGGTACCCCCTGTATATAGCATCCACATTGACTCTGTACTGGTACCCCCTGTATATAGCCTCCACATTGACTCTGTACTGGTACCCCCTGTATATAGCCTCCACATTGACTCGGTTCCGGTACCCCCTGTATATAGCCTCCACATTGACTCTGTACTGGTACCCCCTGTATATAGCCTCCACATTGACTCTGTACTGGTACCCCCTGTATATAGCCTCCACATTGACTCTGTACTGGTACCCCCTGTATATAGCCTCCACATTGACTCTGTACTGGTACCCCCTGTATATAGCCTCCACATTGACTCGGTACCAGTACTCCCTGTATATAGCCTCCACATTGACTCGGTACCAGTACTCCCTGTATATAGCCTCCACATTGACTCTGTACCGGTACTCTCCTGTATATAGCCTCCACATTGACTCGGTACCAGTACTCCCTGTATATAGCCTCCACATTGACTCGGTACCGGTACCCCCTGTATATAGCATCCACATTGACTCTGTACTGGTACCCCCTGTATATAGCCTCCACATTGACTCTGTACTGGTACCCCCTGTATATAGCCTCCACATTGACTCGGTTCCGGTACCCCCTGTATATAGCCTCCACATTGACTCTGTACTGGTACCCCCTGTATATAGCCTCCACATTGACTCTGTACTGGTACCCCCTGTATATAGCCTCCACATTGACTCTGTACTGGTACCCCCTGTATATAGCCTCCACATTGACTCTGTACTGGTACCCCCTGTATATAGCCTCCACATTGACTCTGTACCGGTACCCCCTGTATATAGCCTCCACATTGACTCTGTACCGGTACCCCCTGTATATAGCCTCCACATTGACTCTGTACCGTAACCCCCTGTATATAGCCTCCACATTGACTCTGTACTGGTACCCCCTGTATATAGCCTCCACATTGACTCGGTTCCGGTACCCCCTGTATATAGCCTCCACATTGACTCTGTACTGGTACCCCCTGTATATAGCCTCCACATTGACTCTGTACTGGTACCCCCTGTATATAGCCTCCACATTGACTCTGTACTGGTACCCCCTGTATATAGCCTCCACATTGACTCTGTACCGGTACCCCCTGTATATAGCCTCCACATTGACTCTGTACCGTAACCCCCTGTATATAGCCTCCACATTGACTCTGTACCGTAATACCCTGTATATAGTCTCCACATTGACTCTGTACCGTAATACCCTGTATATAGCCTCGCTATTGTTATTTTACTGTGTTACTTTTATTTTTTTACTTTTAGTTTATTTAGTAAACTCTATTTCTTCAACTGCATTGTTGGTTAAGGGCTTGTAAGTAAGCATTTCACGATAAGGTCTACACATTTTGTAGTCAGCGCATGTGACAAATACAATTTGATTTGACACACACACACACAGACAGAGAGAGACACACACACACACACACACACACACACAGACAGAGAGAGAGACACACACACACACACACAGACAGAGAGACACGCTACACACACAACTGCTGCTACGAGACACTTAGTATTGAATGATAAATACTCCACAATTTAAATACATTTCCCCCAATCTCCCTTTTCCTAAAACACGTGTAAATATTTTGTTCTATAAATTGTGCCTTCCTGTATTATACCGATGCTAAAATGTTTATTCTACTGAGACATTTACTTATTGTTCCTGTTCTTATCTTTCATTGTTTATTATTGTTGTTGCATTGTTCTAGAAGGAACCTACAAGTAAGCATTTCATTGGACGATGTATACCGTGTGTATCCTGTAGATACTACTAATAAAACTTGAAACTATCGTATTGTACTGTACTGTGTCGTGTCGTCCCATATCATACTATATTGTATTGTATTGTATTGTATCGTATTGTATTGTATGGTATCGTAATGTATTGTATTGTATCGTATTGTAATGTATGGTATCATATTGTAATGTATGGTGTCGTACTGTATTGTATGGTATCATACTGTATTGTATGGTATTGTATTAAATTGTATGGTTTTGTATGGTATCATATTGTATGATATCGTACTGTATTGTATGGTATCGTACTGTATTGTATGGTACTGTATTGTATTGTATGGTATCGTACTGTATTGTATGGTACTGTATTGTATTGTATGGTATCGTACTGTATTGTATCGTACTGTATCGTATTGTATTGTACGGCATCGTACTGTATTGTACGGTATCGTACTGTATTGCATTGTACGGTATCGTACTGTATTGTATTGTACGGTATAGTACTGTATTGTATTGTACGGTATCGTACTGTATTGTACGGTATAGTACTGTATTGCATTGTACGGTATCGTACTGTATTGTATTGTACGGTATAGTATTGTATTGTACGGTATCGTACTGTATTGTATAATACTGTATTGTACGGTATAGTACTGTATTGTACGGCATCATACCTTCATGAAGGCAGCCATCTCAGGTTCCTCCATGGTGGTCGTAGCAGTCTCTACCAGTTTGGTGTTGGTCTCTACGCTCTCTCTGTAGGATCGCACCAGCGAACGTGCGTGGCCCGTCTTCTCCTCCTGCTCGTACGTGACTCGTTGCTTCATGATCCTCTGTCGCTCCTCCAGGATGGCGAGCATACGGTTAAACTTCTCACACACTGTCTGCTTCTGGGTCTTACAGTTGTCCTGTAGAAACACAGACATGCTGTCAAACTTTTCAGACGTCCTGACGACTTTAGGGGATCATTTTTGGGACGTTCCGGGGATGTCGTAAGGACAAGTTTTGTTAGCGGAGTATTACTGATCAAAACCAAGCAGCACTCAACACTTTATGGGTGTACATGACAATACACCAAACTAGAAAAGACACAAAAGACACTAACATCAACATTCTTTTATAACTGAACAACTGGAAAAGTATAACTCATAGATTGGGCTCCCGAGTGGCACAGCGGTCTAAGGCACTGCATCTCAGTGCTAGAGGCGTCACTACAGACTCTGGTTTGATTGCAGACTGTATAACAACCGGCCGTGATTGGGAGTCGCATAGGGCGGCGCGTAATTGGCCCAGCGTCGTCTGGGTTTGGGTTTGGCCGTGGTAGGCTGTCATTGTAAATAAGAATTTGTTCTTAATAACTGACTTGTCCAGTTAAATAAAAGGTTAAATAAAAATAAAATAAAGAAAAAGATTGTATTAGTTAGAGACTGAGTAGAAACAAAACTTCGGCTCACTGTTGATTTGAATCTTGATCTTATAACTAAACAACACCAAGCAACACTCAACACTTTATAGGTGTAAAAGTCCCTGACAACACACCAGAAAAGATACAACACAAACAGCGCTAACCTCAACATTCTTGCAGGTCACTTCCAACTCATTGATGAAGGCTTGGACCTGGCCGTTCAATGCCACCAAGGAGCTAACCCCCTCACTCAGCTCAGCCTGTTGAGAGGAAGGAGAGGTTACACGGAAGAATTACCGTAGCCACTGTAAGCCACGTGTTACTGGCGAGTCAGAATCATTTCACTTTCTATTCTACATATCTTATGATATCATCATACATCTAAAGTGTAATAGTTTCACAGAAGTAAAACCTGTAACTGGCGGATGAGTCAGGCAACTTTCTTTCCTAGTCGAATATGATCCAGGATGTTACAGCACAAATGAACCAATGATTGCCAAGGCCCATCTCTACACCCAGGTATCATCCCACAGAACTTGTCCAATAAGATTTATTTATTTTTTGTTGCTACGGTGTACCCTAATGAACACTACCCAGGTGAAAGTTGCCGTCTGTGATGTCATCAATGTGCGACCCATGCCTGGTCTCACTCACTCACCTTCTGCTGCTGGTAGACCTGTGTTAGCGGTGCCACCTGGCAGGTGTTGTGGGCACCGAACACCTTGCAGAGGGAACAGGTGGGCACCTGGCAGGTGATGCAGTAAATGTTGACCTTCTCACCGTCGTGCTCCTCACAGGTGGGCTGGCCCGCAGGCTTTGACGACTGGGATCTAGAGCTAGGACGATTGTGGTTAGGAGATGAGGAGGAATGTCAGTCAGGATTAGGAAGCCAAAGTAAAAACTAAAATGCCGTCTAGACGTAATTTGTTGATATTCCTTTGGCATCCTTATTTTGAAACCTTCAGGAGAGCGACCCACAGTCCACCAAGATGAGGGTTGACCTGGCCACCCCTGTCTAATCCCATCCCCTCTCTTACCAAAGCTCTTTACATTAAAGACCTCTGTCCTCACCTGGTGGACTCCTGTTTGTAGACGTCAATAATATTCTCTACCAGCAGGTTGCGCTGCAGCCCGTAGACACCGTGACGGTCCAACACAACTTCCTGACTGCAGGACGGACAGCGGAACCTCCCTCCAGACCGCACCTGGAACAGAGAGGGCTACACACCTTACTCAGCATGCTGTCTATAAAAACACCCGCACACACACACACTCAGCGATGCAGGAAGTAAACAGCTGTATCAGGCAGACTTCCTCCTGTTGCTCGTGGCAACGTCATATTGCTGAGTCTCAGTTTAAATACAGAACATTATATATACACTGAATGTATAACACATTAAATTACATGCGCTGAATACAACAGGTATAGATAGACCTTACAGTAATGCTTACTTACAAGCCCTTAACCAACAATGCAGTTTTAAGAAAATCCCCCCAAAAAGTAAGAGACATTTCATGGCGACAGACGTGAGTGCTACAGGTCGGTAGTGATTTAGGCAGGTTACCTTGGTGTTCTTGGGCACAGGGACTATGGTGGTCTGCTTTAAACATGTTGGTACTACAGACTCAGACAGAGAGAGGTTGAAAATGTCAGTGAAGAAACTTGCCAGTTGGTCAGCGCATGCTCGGAGAATACGTCCTAGTAATCCGTCTGGCCCAGCGGCCTTGTGAATGTTGACCTGTTTAAAGGTCTTATTCACATCGGCTGCGGAGAGCGTGATCGCACAGTCATCCGGAACAGCTGATGCTCCCATGCATGTTTCAGTGTTATTTGCCTCAAAGCGAGCATAGAAGTTATTTAGCTCGTCTGGTAGGCTCGTGTCACTAGGCAGCTCTCGGCTGTGCTTCCCTTGGTAGTCTGTAATAGTTTGCAGGCCCTGCCACATCCGACGAGCGTTGGAGCCAGTGTAGCACGATTCGATCTTAGTCCTGTATTGTAGCTTTGCCTGTTTGATAATTTGTCGGAGGGCATAGCGGGATTTCTTATAAGCTTCCGGGTTAGAGTCCCGCTCCTTGAAATTGGCAGCTCTACCCTTTAGCTCAGTGCAGATGTTACCTGTAATCCATGGCTTCTGGTTAGGGTATGTACGTACAGTCACTTTGGGGACGACGTCCTCAATGCACTTATTGATAAAGCCAGTGACTGATGTGGTGTATTCCTCAATGCCATCGGAAGAATCCCGGAACATATTCCAGTCTGTGATTGCAAAACAGTCCTGTAGTTTAGCATTTGCTTCATCTGACCACTTTTTTATAGACCGAGTCACTGCTGCTTCCTGCTTTAATTTTTGCTGGTAAGCAGGAATCGGGAGGATAGAGTTATGGTCAGATTTGCCAAATGGAGGGCGAGGGAGAGCTTTGTACACGTCTCTGTGTGTGGAGTAAAGGTGGTCTAGAGTTCTTTTCCCTCTGGTTGCACATTTAACATGCTGATAGAAATTAGGTAAAACTGATTTAAGTTTCCCTGCATTAAAATCCCTAGCCACCAGGAGCGCTGCCTCTGGATGAGCTTTTCCTGTTTGCTTATGGCGGAATATAGCTCATTGAGTGTGGTTTTAGTGCCAGTCTCGGTCTGTGGTGGTATGTAGACAACTACGAAAATACAGATGAAAACTCTCTTGGTAGATAGCGTAGTCTACAGCTTATCATGAGATACTCTACCTCAGGCGAGCAAAACCCTGAGACTTCCTTAGATATCGTACACCAGCTATTGTTTACAACTATGTATAGGCCCCCGCCCCGTGTCTTACCAGAGGCTGCTGTTCAATAACCCGCCATCTGTATAACCCACCATCTGTATGTTCTTAATGTCATCATTAAGCCACGACTTGGTGAAACATAAGACATTACAGTTTTTAATGTCCCGTTGGTAGGATATACGTTCTTTCTGTTCGTCTTGTTTATTTTCCAGCGATTGAACGTTAGCTAGCAGAACGGAAGGCAAGGGCAGATCGTCGCCTGATCCTCACAAGGCATCCTGATCTCTTTCCACGAAACCTACGTTTCCTTTTCCAGCGAATCACTGGGATCTGGGCCTGGTCGGGTGTCCGTAGTATATCCCTCGCCTCCGACTTATTGAAGAAGAACTCCTCGTCCAGTTTGAGGTGAGTAATCCCAGTTCTGATGTCCAGAAGCTCTTTTCGGTCATAAGAGACTGTAGCAGCAACATTATGTACAAAACAAGTTAAGAACAACGCGGAAAAAACAAACAAAATAGCACGGTTGGTTAACCGGCAACCCTACCCTACGGCGCCATCTTAAGAACACCTTCCTAATACTGAGTTGCTTAAAAATACTTCTTTAACTTGTCTCCTCCCCTTCATCTACACTCTTTGCAGTGAATTTAACAAGTGACATCAATAAGGGTGTCTTTGTGAGACGCGGTGTGGGTGAACGGATGACCTCCGCATGTGTATTTCCAACCGTAAAGCATGTTATGGTGTGGGGGTGATTTGCTGGTGACACTGTTTGTGATGATCTATTTAGAATTCAAGGCACACTTAACCAGCATGGCTACTACAGCATTCTGCAGCGATACGCCATCACATCTGGTTTGGGCTTATTGGGGCTATCATTTGTTTTTCAACAGGACAATGACCCAACACACCTATTTGATCAAGAAGGAGAGTGATGAAGTGCTGTATCAGATGACCTGGCCTCCATAATCCCCCGACCTCAACCAAATTGAGATGGTTTGGGATGAGTCGGACAGCAGAGTCAAGGAAAAGCAGTCAACAAGTGCTGAGCATATGTGGGAACTCCTTCAAGACTGTTGGAAAAGCATTTCAGGCAAGTGGTGGCTATTTGAAGAATCTCAATTATAAAATATATTTTGATTTGTTTAACACCCTTTTGGTTACTACATGATACCATGTGTTATTTCATAGGTTTGATGTCTTCGCTATTATTCTACAATGTAGAAAATAGTAAAAATAAAGAAAAACCCTTGAATGAGTTGGTGTTCTCAAACTGTAGACTGGTAGTGTATATAATGTATACACATTTTGTATACATAGCATTTTTTTATTTATTTTACCTTTATTTAACTAGGCAAGTCAGTTAAGAACAAATTCTTATTTACAATGACGGCCTAGAAACAGTGGGTTAACTGCCTTGTTCAGGGGAAGAACGACAGATTTGTACCTTGTCAGCTCGGGGATTCGAACTTGCAACCTTTCGGTTACTAGTCCAAGGCTCTAACCACTAGGCTACCCTGCCGCCCCATGATGTCGGATTGCTGCACATATCAGAACATTGCTTTATGATAGTAACGTGACTCCAGAGACCTTTCCAGGTGTTTGTGAGAGCAGTGACTGGAACAAGGACGACCTGAAACTTGCCCACTGTGCCCAGAAAACATCAACTGATCTTCCCTCTGAGTAATTGGCTAAGTATTCAGGGAAATAGTCTCTACTCTCTGTAAACAACTCTCAGCTGTTCTGAAACAGCTGTTCTGAGCTCAGTTGGGTATTTTCATGCAAGTATCAAACATTTGAAGCTACAGATCATCATCCAGAATAATCTAATGACCAACCCTTTGTTGATCAACTGGGAGATATAGTGATTTAGTGGCAGTTACTGAGAAAAGACTCACAGACAGAAACACACTCAGTGATCCCGCTTCAGTTTTTTTCCCCATAGCAGAGCAGAGGAGAGGAGATGGACAGATCAGAGACAGAGTGAAAGACAGATAGAGGTCCTAGAATAGTCCTCTAGTCCTCAGCTGCTTCTGGGTATAACGGAAGATCACTCCTCTCAGTTCTCCTCTCTTTCATAACGGACCAGCTGGGTTTGAAGAGGAACAGTAAATGAATGTGCCTTGGAACCAGGGTTGGAGAGTAACTGTCTGTAACCAGGGTTGGGGAGTAACTGTTTGGAACCAGGGTTGGGGAGTAACTGTCTGGAACCAGGGTTGGGGAGTAACTGTCTGTTACCAGGGTTGGGGAGTAACTGTCTGTTACCAGGGTTGGGGAGTAACTGTCTGTAACCAGGGAGTAACTGTCTATATCCAGGGTTGGGGAGTAACTGTCTGTAACCAGGGAGTAACTGTCTATAACCAGGGTTGGGGAGTAACTGTCTGGAACCAGGGTTGGAGAGTAACTGTCTGGAACCAGGGAGTAACTGTCTATAACCAGGGTTGGGGAGTAACTGTCTGTAACCAGGGTTGGGGAGTAACTGTCTGTAATCAGGGTTGGGGAGTAACTGTCTGGAACCAGGGTTGGAGAGTAACTGTCTGGAACCAGGGTTGGAGAGTAACTGTCTGTAACCAGGGTTGGGGAGTAACTGTCTGTAACCAGGGAGTAGCTGTCTATTACCTGGTTGGAGAGTAACTGTCTGTTACCAGGGTTGGGGAGTAACTGTCTGTCACCAGGGTTGGGGAGTAACTGTCTATATCCAGGGTTGGGGAGTAACTGTCTGTAACCAGGGAGTAACTGTCTATAACCAGGGTTGGAGAGTAACTGTCTGTAACCAGGGTTGGGGAGTAACTGTCTGGAACCAGGGTTGGGAGTAACTGTCTGGAACCAGGGTTGGGGAGTAACTGTCTGTAACCAGGGAGTAACTGTCTATATCCAGGGTTGGGGAGTAACTGTCTGTAACCAGGGAGTAACTGTCTATAACCAGGGTTGGGGAGTAACTGTCTGGAACCAGGGTTGGGGAGTAACTGTCTGTAATCAGGGTTGGGGAGTAACTGTCTGTAACCAGGGTTGGGCAGTAACTGTCTGTAACCAGGGTTGGGGAGTAACTGTCTGGAACCAGGGTTGGAGAGTAACTGTCTATAACCAGGGAGTAACTGTCTGGAACCAGGGAGTAGCTGTCTGTTACCAGGGTTGGGGAGTAACTGTCTGGAACCAGGGTTGGGGAGTAACTGTCTGTCACCAGGGTTGGGGAGTAACTGTCTGGAACCAGGGTTGGGGAGTAACTGTCTGGAACCAGGGTTGGGGAGTAACTGTCTGGAACCAGGGTTGGGGAGTAACTGTCTGGAACCAGGGTTGGGGAGTAACTGTCTGGAACCAGGGTTGGAGAGTAACTGTCTATAACCAGGGAGTAACTGTCTGGAACCAGGGAGTAGCTGTCTGTTACCAGGGTTGGGGAGTAACTGTCTGGAACCAGGGTTGGGGAGTAACTGTCTGTCACCAGGGTTGGGGAGTAACTGTCTGGAACCAGGGTTGGGGAGTAACTGTCTGGAACCAGGGTTGGGGAGTAACTGTCTGGAACCAGGGTTGGGGAGTAACTGTCTGGAACCAGGGTTGGGGAGTAACTGTCTGGAACCAGGGTTGGGGAGTAACTGTCTGGAACCAGGGTTGGGGAGTAACTGTCTGGAACCAGGGTTGGGGAGTAACTGTCTGTAACCAGGGTTGGGGAGTAACTGTCTGGAACCAGGGTTGGGGAGTAACTGTCTGGAACCAGGGTTGGGGAGTAAATGTCTATAACCAGGGAGTAACTGTCTGGAACCAGGGAGTAACTGTCTGGAACCAGGGTTGGGGAGTAACTGTCTGGAACCAGGGTTGGGGAGTAACTGTCTATAACCAGGGAGTAACTGTCTGGAACCAGGGTTGGGGAGTAACGGTCTGTAACCAGGGTTGGGGAGTAACGGTCTGGAACCAGGGTTGGGGAGTAACTGTCTGGAACTGTGTTGTTTGTGTCGCTAGTGGGGCTTGGTTGAGAGGTTTTGACAGTTGAAAGCTGTGTACCATTGGAGGGTTCGTCCTGCCAAATAAACTTCACGTAAAAGCACAAACATAGAGACGGTGATAGTCGCTGATTACGCTCACGATCTGATAGAGGCTTCACCTTGACTAACAATTCCTCTTTTGTCCATCTCTATGGCCTGAGTCTGGGCCTAACTAACTAAACAACAGCAGTAGAAGTAGGCCTTGGCCTCCGTTATGAAGATAGGCTCAGATGTCTTCACCATGGCTCAAATTAGCAGTTCATAATCCGTACACCTGTTACGGATCTGTACTGCAGCAAAGTGTGCGAGTGTGTGTACAGAGGTTAAACATCCCTCTCTAACCCCTGTTTGATGAAATCCTGATAGGCATACTTTGTGTATCTGTGTGGATAAGAGGGTCTGTGGTAGACTGAAGGGTCTGAGAGAGACTGAAGAGTCTGAGGGAGACTGAAGGTTCTGAGGGAGACTGAAGGGTGTGATGGAGGCTGAGGGGTCTGAGGGAGACTGAAGGGTGTAATGGAGGCTGAAGGGTGTGATGGAGGCTGAGGGGTCTGAGGGAGACTGAAGGGTGTAATGGAGGCTGAAGGGTGTGATGGAGGCTGAGGGGGTGTGATGGAAGCTTAAGGGTGTAATGGAGGCTGAAGGGTGTGATGGAGGCTGAAGGGTGTGATGGAGGCTGAGGGGGTGTGATGGAGGCTGAAGGGTGTAATGGAGGCTGAAGGGTGTGATGGAGGCTGAAGGGTGTGATGGAGGCTGAGGGGGTGTGATGGAGGCTGAGGGGGTGTGATGGAGGCTGAAGGGTGTGATGGAGACTGAAGGGTGTAATGGAGGCTGAAGGGTGTGATGGAGGCTGAAGGGTGTAATGGAGGCTGAAGGGTGTAATGGAGTCTGAAGGGTGTAATGGAGGCTGAAGGGTGTGATGGAGGCTGAAGGGTGTAATGGAGGCTGAAGGGTGTAATGGAGGCTGAAGGGTGTAATGGAGGCTGAAGGGTGTAATGGAGGCTGAAGGGGTGTAATGGAGGCTGAAGGGTGTAATGGAGGCTGAAGGGTGTAATGGAGGCTGAAGGGGGTGATGGAGGCTGAGGGGGTGAGAAGGATGTGATGCCGGTGAGATTCAGACTAGCAACATACAACTATACATCTGAGTGAGAATACAAGCAACAAGTATATGGTTTCAGTCAACAATGCAGTTTGCCAATACAACCAGATGTGCTTTTACGAATTGAAGCTGGAGTTGAGTATCTCATAACGAATTGAAGCTGGAGTTGAGTATCTCATAACGAATTGAAGCTGGAGTTGAGTATCTCATAACGAATTGAAGCTGGAGTTGAGTATCTCATAACGAATTGAAGCTGGAGTTGAGTATCTCATAACGAATTGAAGCTGGATATGGGTATCTCATAACGAATTGAAGCTGGATATGGGTATCTCATAATGAATTGAAGCTGGATATGGGTATCTCATAATGAATTGAAGCTGGATATGGGTATCTCATAATGAATTGAAGCTGGATATGGGTATCTCATAATGAATTGAAGCTGGATATGGGTATCTCATAATGAATTGAAGCTGGATATGGGTATCTCATAATGAATTGAAGCTGGATATGGGTATCTCATAATGATTTGAAGCTGGAATGGGTATCTCATAATGATTTGAAGCTGGAATGGGTATCTCATAATGATTTGAAGCTGGAATGGGTATCTCATAATGAATTGAAGCTGGAATGGGTATCTCATAATGAATTGAAGCTGGTATGGGTATCTCATAATGAATTGAAGCTGGTATGGGTATCTCATAATGAATTGAAGCTGGTGTTGAGTATCTCATAATGAATTGAAGCTGGTGTTGAGTATCTCATAATGAATTGAAGCTGGAATGGGTATCTCATAATGAATTGAAGCTGGAGTTGAGTATCTCATAATGAATTGAAGCTGGAGTTGATTATCTCATAATGAATTGAAGCTGGAGTTGAGTATCTCATAATGAATTGAAGGTGGAGTTGAGTATCTCATAATGAATTGAAGCTGGAGTTGATTATCTCATAATGAATTGAAGCTGGAGTTGATTATCTCATAATGAATTGAAGCTGGAGTTGATTATCTCATAATGAATTGAAGCTGGAGTTGATTATCTCATAATGAATTGAAGCTGATTATCTCATAATGAATTGAAGCTGGAGTTGAGTATCTCATTATGAACTGAAGCTGGAGTTGAGTATCTCATTATGAACTGAAGCTGGAGTTGATTATCTCATTATGAACTGAAGCTGGAGTTGATTATCTCATTATGAACTGAAGCTGGAGTTGATTATCTCATAATGAATTGAAGCTGGAGTTGAGTATCTCATAATGAATTGAAGCTGGAATGGGTATCTCATAATGAATTGAAGCTGGATTTGAGTATCTCATAATGAATTGAAGCTGGAATGGGTATCTCATAATGAATTGAAGCTGGTCTTGAGTATCTCATAATGAATTGAAGCTGGAGTTGAGTATCTCATAATGAATTGAAGCTGGAGTTGAGTATCTCATAATGAATTGAAGCCGGAGTTGAGTATCTCATAATGAACTGAAGATGGAGTTGATTATCTCTCTCACCGGCGCTCAGAGATATGAGGATGTCAACTACAGTAATGATGTTAACACACTTATTCATAGACTGACTCGTCTCTCAATTACATAGCTACAGAATCTATTTTGACTGCTTTCAGATCCTCTGAGCTCACAGCGAAAGGGCACAGTTTTAGACACACCGAGACTTGAACGCAGTACACGCTTAACAATACATGCTGATTTTCCTTTTCCTGTTTTAAAATGTTTTGCTACGGTGTGTTCTAATGAATACGACCGACTCTGGCGTTAGCTCCTACCTGGTAGAGGTCGTTGGCACACTTCCTGCAGAGGTTGTGTTGGCATGGCAGGATGACCACTGGTTTGGTGAATACTTCCAGACAGATAGGGCAGATGAGCTGTCTCTGTAGGGTCCCCAGACCTGCCTGCTCCCTGTCCCCAGGGTAGGAGCCCTGCTCCAGGGGGACAGACATGGTGGACGGCCTGTCTGACTGAGATCCAAAACACAAGACAAATATCCGATTGACTGACAAACTCACCGACTCAGGGGAGACAGTCGGGTCTCTGACCAGTACCCCTCATAAAGTATGTAGCTCAGGCCAGACAGTCAGGTCTCTGACCAGTACCCCTCATAAAGTATGTAGCTCAGGCCAGACAGTCGGGTCTCTGACCAGTACCCCTCATAAAGTATGTAGCTCAGGCCAGACAGTCGGGTCTCTGACCAGTACCCCTCATAAAGTATATAGCTCAGGCCAGACAGTCAGGTCTCTGACCAGTACCCCTCTCTCTGTCTCTGTTCTTCCTCTATCGGACAGCAGGGATCACACCGCCAACACACTGACTGTGGAGTATGTCCAGTTGTGATTCTTCGACAGCGCCTCTTGAAACTCTGTCAAGTTACTTCTCTCTGTCTTCTTTCTTTCTACTTGTCTACTCTTCCTCTTCTTCCACCATCCCTGCTTTCTCAGTCATAACAGTCCACCCTTCCTCTGTCCAGGCCTTCTCCCTAGGTACATGTTAGTTGGTCTGCCAACCGTCCACGGCGAGGACCGTGTGTGTGTTTATTCCTGAACCATCCACTCCACTGGGATAGATAGATCTCGGGGATGTAGCGATGGAAGGGTGAGTATGTTTGTCAGAGGGGGTTGGGAGTGTTGTGTTACTGGAAAAGACCCCCCCCCCCCCCCCAGTGGGCAGCCCCCTAATGTACTCAGGCCATATCGGTCTGGGTGTGTGTGTGTGTGTGTGTGTGTGTGTCAGGCCATATCGGTCTGTGTGTTTGTGTGTGTGTGTGTGTGTGTGTGTGTGTCTCAGGCCATATCGGTCTGTGTGTGTGTGTGTGTGTGTGTGTGTGTGTGTGTGTGTGTGTGTGTGTGTGTGTGTGTGTGTGTGTGTCAGGCCATATCAGGTGCTGGGTGGTATGCAGGCTGAAGCAGGTCATGCCAGTGATCGTTCTACAGTTACCTCCTCTGCCTTGCTATCAGTCACGTTTACACAGACCCAGCAGGGTAGGAGGCAGTAGTCCAGTATCAGTCATGTTAACACAGACCCAGCAGGGTAGTGAGACAGTAGTCCAGTATCAGTCATGTTAACACAGACCCAGCAGGGTAGTAGGAGACAGTAGTCCAGTATCAGTCATGTTAACACAGACCCAGCAGGGTAGTAGGAGACAGTAGTCCAGTATCAGTCATGTTAACACAGACCCAGCAGGGTAGTAGGAGACAGTAGTCCAGTATCAGTCATGTTAACACAGACCCAGCAGGGTAGTGAGACAGTAGTCCAGTATCAGCCATGTTAACACAGACCCAGCAGGGTAGTAGGAGACAGTAGTCCAGTATCAGTCATGTTAACACAGACCCAGCAGGGTAGTGAGACAGTAGTCCAGTATCAGTCATGTTAACACAGACCCAGCAGGGTAGTGAGACAGTAGTCCAGTATCAGTCATGTTAACACAGACCCAGCAGGGTAGGAGACAGTAGTCCAGTATCAGTCATGTTAACACAGACCCAGCAGGGTAGTAGGAGACAGTAGTCCAGTATCAGTCATGTTAACACAGACCCAGCAGGGTAGTAGGAGACAGTAGTCCAGTATCAGTCATGTTAACACAGACCCAGCAGGGTAGGAGACAGTAGTCCAGTATCAGTCATGTTAACACAGACCCAGCAGGGTAGTAGGAGACAGTAGTCCAGTATCAGTCATGTTAACACAGACCCAGCAGGGTAGTGAGACAGTAGTCTAGTATCAGTCATGTTAACACAGACCCAGCAGGGTAGTAGGAGACAGTAGTCCAGTATCAGTCATGTTAACACAGACCCAGCAGGGTAGTGAGACAGTAGTCCAGTATCAGTCATGTTAACACAGACCCAGCAGGGTAGTAGGAGACAGTAGTCCAGTATCAGTCATGTTAACACAGACCCAGCAGGGTAGTGAGACAGTAGTCCAGTATCAGTCATGTTCACACAGACCCAGCAGGGTAGTGAGACAGTAGTCCAGTATCAGTCATGTTAACACAGACCCAGCAGGGTAGTAGGAGACAGTAGTCCAGTATCAGTCATGTTAACACAAACCCAGCAGGGTAGGAGACAGTAGTCCAGTATCAGTCATGTTAACACAGACCCAGCAGGGTAGTAGGAGACAGTAGTCCAGTATCAGTCATGTTAACACAGACCCAGCAGGGTAGGAGACAGTAGTCCAGTATCAGTCATGTTAACACAGACCCAGCAGGGTAGTAGGAGACAGTAGTCCAGTATCAGTCATGTTAACACAGACCCAGCAGGGTAGTAGGAGACAGTAGTCCAGTATCAGTCATGTTAACACAGACCCAGCAGGGTAGTAGGAGACAGTAGTCCAGTATCAGTCATGTTAACACAGACCCAGCAGGGTAGTAGGAGACAGTAGTCCAGTATCAGTCATGTTAACACAGACCCAGCAGGGTAGTAGGAGACAGTAGTCCAGTATCAGTCATGTTAACACAGACCCAGCAGGGTAGTAGGAGACAGTAGTCCAGTATCAGTCATGTTAACACAGACCCAGCAGGGTAGTAGGAGACAGTAGTCCAGTATCAGTCATGTTAACACAGACCCAGCAGGGTAGGAGACAGTAGTCCAGTATCAGTCATGTTAACACAGACCCAGCAGGGTAGGAGACAGTAGTCCAGTATCAGTCATGTTAACACAGACCCAGCAGGGTAGTAGGAGACAGTAGTCCAGTATCAGTCATGTTAACACAGACCCAGCAGGGTAGGAGACAGTAGTCCAGTATCAGTCATGTTAACACAGACCCAGCAGGGTAGTGAGACAGTAGTCCAGTATCAGTCATGTTAACACAGACCCAGCAGGGTAGTAGGAGACAGTAGTCCAGTATCAGTCATGTTAACACAGACCCAGCAGGGTAGTAGGAGACAGTAGTCCAGTATCAGTCATGTTAACACAGACCCAGCAGGGTAGGAGACAGTAGTCCAGTATCAGTCATGTTAACACAGACCCAGCAGGGTAGTGAGACAGTAGTCCAGTATCAGTCATGTTAACACAGACCCAGCAGGGTAGTAGGAGACAGTAGTCCAGTATCAGTCATGTTAACACAGACCCAGCAGGGTAGTAGGAGACAGTAGTCCAGTATCAGTCATGTTAACACAGACCCAGCAGGGTAGGAGACAGTAGTCCAGTATCAGTCATGTTAACACAGACCCAGCAGGGTAGTGAGACAGTAGTCCAGTATCAGTCATGTTAACACAGACCCAGCAGGGTAGTAGGAGACAGTAGTCCAGTATCAGTCATGTTAACACAGACCCAGCAGGGTAGTAGGAGACAGTAGTCCAGTATCAGTCATGTTAACACAGACCCAGCAGGGTAGTAGGAGACAGTAGTCCAGTATCAGTCATGTTAACACAGACCCAGCAGGGTAGTAGGAGACAGTAGTCCAGTATCAGTCATGTTAACACAGACCCAGCAGGGTAGGAGACAGTAGTCCAGTATCAGTCATGTTAACACAGACCCAGCAGGGTAGTAGGAGACAGTAGTCCAGTATCAGTCATGTTAACACAGACCCAGCAGGGTAGGAGACAGTAGTCCAGTATCAGTCATGTTAACACAGACCCAGCAGGGTAGTAGGAGACAGTAGTCCAGTATCAGTCATGTTAACACAGACCCAGCAGGGTAGTAGGAGACAGTAGTCCAGTATCAGTCATGTTAACACAGACCCAGCAGGGTAGTGAGACAGTAGTCCAGTATCAGTCATGTTAACACAGACCCAGCAGGGTAGGAGACAGTAGTCCAGTATCAGTCATGTTAACACAGACCCAGCAGGGTAGTAGGAGACAGTAGTCCAGTATCAGTCATGTTAACACAGACCCAGCAGGGTAGGAGACAGTAGTCCAGTATCAGTCATGTTAACACAGACCCAGCAGGGTAGGAGACAGTAGTCCAGTATCAGTCATGTTAACACAGACCCAGCAGGGTAGTAGTAGACAGTAGTCCAGTATCAGTCATGTTAACACAGACCCAGCAGGGTAGTAGGAGACAGTAGTCCAGTATCTAAATAGATTATATTATTATTAATTATTATTAAATTATCCATTGAGATTGTATATTATGTGCAGGGCAACAGCATTAACAACAGCCTGGACTGCAACGAACATCCGTGTTTTGTTGGTGTGGACTTTAACCAAGCTGAAGACGACAATCCATAGACATATATCATTATTTTTTAGAAATGAGTCACAAACGAGACATGTCTAAGCATCAAACATTTATTTTACAACAGCACATCAGATAAATGATCATCGTTCTCTCTTTCAGACACAGTAGACGACCGTGCTAAAACATAAATCCTAACTTCTACGCTCTTCCATTAAATGTACAGCAGATATCAACCAGTCATTCAAAATGGCCACACCTAGTTACATAGCATTTATACTAACAGCCGTGATTGGGAGTCCCATGTCCCAGCGTCGTCCAGGGTAGGCTATCATTGTAAATAAGAATTTGTTCTTCACCGACTTGCCCAGTTAAATAAAAAAAAAAAAAAAAAATCGACATTCATTTATTAAAAAGAGAACAAAAATGAAATAAATAAAAAAGTGTCATTATAATCTCATCGTTATATTCGCACTAACTTTTTTGTTGTAAGTTTCTAAAATAATGTTTTTTCTTGATCCGGTATAACTTAGTATTGTATACACATTGCATTCATTCAGACAAGTTGCATGTTTAATAATCGCAGAGGAGAAAGAGGTCAGAGAAATAGCATTTAATTTGTCGACGTCATCATGACAACAGATATTCTTATCCAGAGCGACTTAGAGTTAGTGCATTCATCATACGATAGCTAGGTGGGACAACCACATCTCCGCTGTAATACAACAAATCAAATTAAATAAAAAATGAGACTGCAGTGGGCGGGACATTGAAGGACAACTACAACCAATTAAAAATGTCTCACTTGATAATAGAATCTTCTTAGAAATAAATTAAAAGAAAGGAGGGAATAAAATGAGCCTGGTCCCAGACCTGTTTGTTACCAGTTAGCCCGGTCCCAGATCTGTTTGTTGCCAGTTAGCCTGGTCCCAGACCTGTTTGTTGCCAGTTAGCCTGGTCCCAGATGTGTTTGTTGCCAGTTAGCCTGGTCCCAGATGTGTTTGTTGCCAGTTAGCCTGGTCCCAGATGTGTTTGTTACCAGTTAGCCTGGTCCCAGACGTGTTTGTTGCCAGTTAGCCTGGTCCCAGACCTGTTTGTTGCCAGTTAGCCTGGTCCCAGATCTGTTTGTTACCAGTTAGCCTGGTCCCAGATCTGTTTGTTACCAGTTAGCCTGGTCCCAGACCTGTTTGTTACCAGTTAGCCTGGTCCCAGACCTGTTTGTTACCAGTTAGCCTGGTCCCAGATCTGTTTGTTACCAGTTAGCCTGGTCCCAGACCTGTTTGTTGCCAGTTAGCCTGGTCCCAGACCTGTTTGTTGCCAGTTAGCCTGGTCCCAGACCTGTTTGTTGCCAGTTAGCCTGGTCCCAGACCTGTTTGTTACCAGTTAGCCTGGTCCCAGACCTGTTTGTTGCCAGTTAGCCTGGTCCCAGACCTGTTTGTTGCCAGTTAGCCTGGTCCCAGACCTGTTTGTTACCAGTTAGCCTGGTCCCAGACCTGTTTGTTGCCAGTTAGCCTGGTCCCAGACCTGTTTATTGCCAGTTAGCCTGGTCCCAGACCTGTTGTTGCCAGTTAGCCTGGTCCCAGACCTGTTGTTGCCAGTTAGCCTGGTCCCAGACCTGTTTGTTGCCAGTTAGCCTGGTCCCAGATCTGTTTGTTGCCAGTTAGCCTGGTCCAAGACCTGTTTGTTGCCAGTTAGCCTGGTCCCAGACCTGTTTGTTGCCAGTTAGCCTGGTCCCAGACCTGTTTGTTGCCAGTTAGCCTGTCCCAGACCTGTTTGTTGCCAGTTAGCCTGGTCCCAGACCTGTTTGTTGCCAGTTAGCCTGGTCCCAGACCTGTTTGTTGCCAGTTAGCCTGGTCCCAGACCTGTTTGTTGCCAGTTAGCCTGGTCCCAGACCTGTTTGTTGCCAGTTAGCCTGGTCCCAGACCTGTTTGTTGCCAGTTAGCCTGGTCCCAGACCTGTTTGTTGCCAGTTAGCCTGGTCCCAGACCTGTTTGTTGCCAGTTAGCCTGGTCCCAGACCTGTTTGTTACCAGTTAGCCTGGTCCCAGACCTGTTTGTTGCCAGTTAGCCTGGTCCCAGACCTGTTTGTTGCCAGTTAGCCTGGTCCCAGACCTGTTTGTTGCCAGTTAGCCTGGTCCCAGATCTGTTTGTTGCCAGTTAGCCTGGTCCCAGATCTGTTTGTTACCAGTTAGCCTGGTCCCAGATCTGTTTCTTGCCAGTTAGCCTGGTCCCAGACCTGTTTGTTGCCAGTTAGCCTGGTCCCAGATCTGTTTGTTGCCAGTTAGCCTGGTCCCAGACCTGTTTGTTACCAGTTAGCCTGGTCCCAGACCTGTTTGTTACCAGTTAGCCTGGTCCCAGACCTGTTTGTTACCAGTTAGCCTGGTCCCAGACCTGTTTGTTGCCAGTTAGCCTGGTCCCAGATGTGTTTGTTACCAGTTAGCCTGGTCCCAGATGTGTTTGTTGCCAGTTAGCCTGGTCCCAGATCTGTTTGTTGCCAGTTAGCCTGGTCCCAGACCTGTTTGTTGCCAGTTAGCCTGGTCCCAGACCTGTTTGTTGCCAGTTAGCCTGGTCCCAGATCTGTTTGTTACCAGTTAGCCTGGTCCCAGATCTGTTTCTTGCCAGTTAGCCTGGTCCCAGACCTGTTTGTTGCCAGTTAGCCTGGTCCCAGATCTGATTTCTCTTGCCACCATTAATGTCCTTATCCATTACAAGGAGATGGTATGATCGCATAAACAGACTGGCACTCAGGCTATGACAAAATAAAAATGACAAGTAGATAAAAAGGTTAGATTGACACTGAAAAGGTGAGAGTATATAACACACAGCCTCCCAAAAACACGAGGTAAAACCAGGTCTGACAACAATACATCTAAAAACACACGAGCTTCATCATTGCGTTACATCACGCTTACATACAACCGCCACGCTGCTCAAAGATGATTGGCTAGAGTCTAAGGAGTAACGGAGTGCTAGTGGGAGGGGCTAAGGGTTGCAAAATTCCAGTAACTTTCCCTGAAATTCCTAGAATCCCTGAATTATTTGGAAAACCAGAGGATTTGGGTAAAGCTACTGGAAACGTACAACACTTGAAGTGTTTAGAAGACTACTGAGGGTGCTGAGAAACCTAGCACCTGATGCTGCTTGATTGTTGTAAACTGGGGTTTTTTGTTTAGTCCACGTCCCAAATAGCACCTTAATCCCTATGTAGTGCACTACTTTTTGATCAAGGCCCATAGGACTCTGGTCAAAAGGAATAGGATGTCATTTTGGGACATAACCGTTTCCTCCTATTCAGTTGCAGAGCTGGACTACATACAGAGCTGGACTACATACAGAGCTGGACTACATACAGAGCTGGACTACATACAGAGCTGGACTACATACAGAGCTGGACTACATACAGAGCTGGACTACATACAGAGCTGTAGGCCAACAGACAACCACTACTTTGGATATCTTAAATATTATCCTCCCTTCTCCGACAACATCAATAAAAACTAAAATAATCTACTGAAAAAAAAGGGAAAAAAAGGAAAAATAAATAAATAATAACTTGGTTGTTTTGCGTATCTCAAAATAGACACAACTTAATAAAATCCTAACACACCAGTTACATTTAACATTACTTCCTCACAGAAAATCTGAAAACTAAAACAAGCAGTCGAATGGATTTGTGGTAGTGCCAGGTTCAGAGAGTGAGACATTTGGAGTACACTAACACACACACACTGTAGTGTGTATACACACGTGTGCGCGTTGAGGTTGTAGTAGTAGTAGTAGTAGTAGTAGTATTATTGGGGAGAAAACACACAGAGAGCCAGAGCAGAGGAGTGGAAGAAGTGAGGAAGAGGAGGAGAAAGTAGAGGAAGAGGGAAAGCATCCGCCTGATGACATGGAGTTAAATGAAGAGATTGTTCTCAGAGAAATGAATGGAAATTATTCCACTGACCATACTATACTTTATCCACAATAAAAGTATAGGTAGGTGTAATTTGCCAGAAGATACTGTGGCTACTGCTAGCTTAGCATGAGGACGAAAAAAAGTCAAGTTGTCCAGGAAAAAAGCGAGCAGTATTTGAATCTTCGATGGAGCGGTGTAAGTGTAAAATTTGGAATACCATTCCGTGAAAAAGTATTTTCTGATTTTCTCTATTTTTTCATATTTTTGATACCGAATGTTAACCCACTCGTAGCACGCGCTCCAGCAGGTATATCTCACTGGTCACCCGCAAAGCCAATTCCTCCTTTGGTCGCCTTTCCTTGCAGTTCTCTGCTGCCAATGACTGGAACGAACTGCAAAAATCTCTGAAACTGGAAACACTTATCTCCCTCACTAGCTTTAAGCACCAGCTGTCAGAGCAGCTCACAGATCACTGCACCTGTACATAGCCCATCTGTAAACAGCCCATCTATCTACCTCATCCCCATACTGTATTTATTTATTTATCTTGCTCCTTTGCACCCCAGTATCTCTACTTGCGCATTCATCTTCTGCACATCTACCATTCCAGTGTTTAATTGCTATATTGTAATTACTTCGCCACCATGGCCTATTTATTGCATTAACTTACCTCATTTGCACTCACTGTATATAGACTTTTTGTTTTCTTTTGTTCTACTGTATTATTGACTGTATGTTTGTTTATTCCATGTGTAACTCTGTGTTGTTGTTTGTGTCGCACTGCTTTGCTTTATCTTGGTCAGGTCGCAGTTGCAAATGAGAACTTGTTCTCAACTAGCCTACCTGGTTAAATAAAGGTGAAATAAAAAATAAAATCAGATCTTCAACCAAAACCTAATATTAGATAAAAAGGGAACCTGAGTTTACAAATAACAACAACAATAACTACATACAATAACACGGGAGAGAAGACCAAGTATTGTGGGTGAGGTACAAGTTTAAGACACAACTCTGCCTCAGCTGCCTGCCATGATTGTCCAAAGTATAGTGGAATTGTCATTAAAAGCAATGATTTCAAATTAACTTCCTGCTTTGAAGGATCTACTTCCTGCTTTCGGAGTCAGAAACAAGCCTAAAATAACATTCTCTCTAAACTCCAACCCAGACAGACAAGGTGGAAACGGATATTAAAACACAGGGAAACTAAGACAAAACCCTTCCAAGAGACTAACAGATCAGAAATGCCTCAGACAAGTTGTTGCCGTGAGTTTAGTAGCAGTGTTGGGATTAGTTTAAAACAAAACTAAGGCATTACTTTACATTATAACACAGCGTTGTTGAATATTCGTTTCTGATTGGCTAGAAGGGCAATCTAGAATGGACATTAAAACCAGAT
Source organism: Salmo trutta (assembly GCF_901001165.1). Taxonomy (NCBI): domain Eukaryota; kingdom Metazoa; phylum Chordata; class Actinopteri; order Salmoniformes; family Salmonidae; genus Salmo; species Salmo trutta. The sequence goes on along the minus strand of NC_042984.1, from coordinate 5,132,634 downwards.
AACGGGACAGTTGGGACATTAAAACCAGATAACGGGACAGTTGGACATTAAAATCAGATAACGGGACAGTTGGGACATTAAAACCAGATAACGGGACAGTTGGACATTAAAACCCAATAACGGGACAGTTGGGACATTAAAACCAGATAACGGGACAGTTGGGACATTAAAACCAGATAACGGGACAGTTGGACATTAAAACCCGATAATGGGACAGTTGGACATTAAAACCCGATAACGGGACAGTTGGACAGTAAAACCAGATAACGGGACAGTTGGACATTAAAACCAGATAATGGGACATTAAAACCAGATAATGGGACATTAAAACCAGATAATGGGACAGTTGGGACATTAAAACCAGATAACGGGACAGTTGGACATTAAAACCCGATAACGGGACAGTTGGACAGTAAAACCAGATAACGGGACAGTTGGACATTAAAACCAGATAATGGGACATTAAAACCAGATAATGGGACATTAAAACCAGATAATGGGACAGTTGGGACATTAAAACCAGATAACGGGACAGTTGGACATTAAAACCAGATAATGGGAGAGTTGGGACATTAAAACCCGATAACGGGACAGTTGGGACATTAAAACCCGATAACGGGACAGTTGGGACATTAAAACCAGATAACGGGACAGTTGGGACATTAAAACCAGATAACGGGACAGTTGGGACATTAAAACCAGATAACGGGACAGTTGGGACATTAATACCAGATAACGGGACAGTTGGGACATTAATACCAGATAACGGGACAGTTGGGACATTAAAACCAGATAACGGGACAGTTGGGCATTAAAACCCAATAATGGGACAGTTGGACAGTAAAACCAGATAACGGGACAGTTGGACAGTAAAACCAGATAACGGGACAGTTGGACATTAAAACCAGATAACGGGACATTAAAACCCGATAACGGGACAGTTGGGACATTAAAACCCGATAACGGGACAGTTGGGACATTAAAACCAGATAACGGGACAGTTGGGACATTAAAACCAGATAACGGGACAGTTGGGACATTAAAACCAGATAACGGGACAGTTGGGACATTAAAACCAGATAACGGGACAGTTGGACATTAAAACCAGATAATGGGACAGTTGGGACATTAAAACCAGATAATGGGACAGTTGGGACATTAAAACCAGATAATGGGACAGTTGGACATTAAAACCAGATAACGGGACATTAAAACCAGATAACGGGACAGTTGGGACATTAAAACCAGATAACGGGACATTAAAACCAGATAACGGGACAGTTGGGACATTAAAACCAGATAATGGGACAGTTGGACATTAAAACCAGATAACGGGACATTAAAACCAGAAAACGGGACAGTTGGGACATTACAACCAGATAACGGGACAGTTGGAAAAGATATGGGGAACCTTGTAATCATGACGCCCATACTACAAAGTTACAGAAAGCTAAACCAACAACCCCACAAACTGAAATTGGATACATTCTAAAACGCAGGTCTAATGAAGAAAACCGTATATAGCTAGCAATTGATTTGTTTTTTGTTGTTGTTGTTGAGCATCTGATGACCTAACGTGATGTGTGATGAGCATGATTTTCTCCGGTCCCTACTGTAGTCATGACGCAAGTGGCGCTATGCTTTCAAATGCTCAAGACATGAAATTTCGAGTTTGTCCAGCTGTTTTTCAGCAACTGATAAGTTTGAATTCGGGTTGTCATATTAGCAGGTTTGCTAGCGTCTAGCCTAGCGTTTGATATGCAATGTGATCTCCTCGGTAATGATGAGAAGCCACTATGCCAGGCAAACTTTGGGATCATCGGCTCATTATCCAAATGAATGTCACTAGAAAACAGCTTAAAACACAAAAATGCAAATCCAGCTACTTTGCTGTTATTCTGGCTGCAGACGTCATGACTGTGTTAGCCGTAGCTAGTTGGCTAGCTAGCTAGCAAGGGATAAGAAGGAAAGCATAGCAACCAAAAGATGAGAAAGCATGAATTCTGCCTTATCCCTTACTTCTATATTACCTTATCCCTTACTTCTACATTACCTTATCCCTTACTTCTACATTACCTTATCCCTTACTTCTACATTACCTTATCCCTTACTTCTACATTACCTTATCCCTTACTTCTATATTACCTTATCCCTTACTTCTATATTACCTTATCCCTTACTTCTATATTACCTTATCCCTTACTTCTATATTACCTTATCCCTTACTTCTACATTACCTTATCCCTTACTTCTATATTACCTTATCCCTTACTTCTATATTACCTTCTCCCTTACTTCTATATTACCTTCTCCCTTACTTCTACATTACCTTCTCCCTTACTTCTATATTACCTTATCCCTTACTTCTATATTACCTTATCCCTTACTTCTATATTACCTTCTCCCTTACTTCTATATTACCTTCTCCCTTACTTCTATATTACCTTATCCCTTACTTCTTCTATATTACCTTATCCCTTACTTCTTCTATATTACCTTATCCCTTACTTCTACATTACCTTCTCCCTTACTTCTATATTACCTTATCCCTTACTTCTTCTATATTACCTTCTCCCTTACTTCTATATTACCTTATCCCTTACTTCTATATTACCTCATCCCTTACTTCTTCTATATTACCTTATCCCTTACTTCTTCTATATTACCTTATCCCTTACTTCTATATTACCTTATCCCTTACTTCTACATTACCTTATCCCTTACTTCTTCTATATTACCTTATCCCTTACTTCTTCTATATTACCTTATCCCTTACTTCTTCTATATTACCTTATCCCTTACTTCTATATTACCTTATCCCTTACTTCTACATTACCTTATCCCTTACTTCTTCTATATTACCTTATCCCTTACTTCTTCTATATTACCTTATCCCTTACTTCTTCTATATTACCTTATCCCTTACTTCTTCTATATTACCTTATCCCTTACTTCTTCTACATTACCTTATCCCTTACTTCTTCTACATTACCTTATCCCTTACTTCTTCTACATTACCTTATCCCTTACTTCTACATTACCGTATCCCTTACTTCTACATTACCGTATCCCTTACTTCTACATTACCTTATCCCTTACTTCTACATTACCTTATCCCTTACTTCTACATTACCTTCTCCCTTACTTCTTCTATATTACCTTATCCCTTACTTCTTCTATATTACCTTATCCCTTACTTCTTCTATATTACCTTATCCCTTACTTCTATATTACCTTCTCCCTTACTTCTACATTACCTTCTCCCTTACTTCTATATTACCTTCTCCCTTACTTCTATATTACCTTCTCCCTTACTTCTATATTACCTTCTCCCTTACTTCTATATTACCTTCTCCCTTACTTCTATATTACCTTATCCCTTACTTCTATATTACCTTATCCCTTACTTCTTCTATATTACCTTATCCCTTACTTCTACATTACCTTCTCCCTTACTTCTACATTACCTTATCCCTTACTTCTTCTATATTACCTTATCCCTTACTTCTTCTATATTACCTCATCCCTTACTTCTATATTACCTCATCCCTTACTTCTTCTATATTACCTTATCCCTTACTTCTTCTATATTACCTTATCCCTTACTTCTATATATTACCTTATCCCTTACTTCTACATTACCTTATCCCTTACTTCTTCTATATTACCTTATCCCTTACTTCTACATTACCTTCTCCCTTACTTCTACATTACCTTATCCCTTACTTCTTCTATATTACCTTCTCCCTTACTTCTATATTACCTTATCCCTTACTTCTATATTACCTCATCCCTTACTTCTTCTATATTACCTTATCCCTTACTTCTTCTATATTACCTTATCCCTTACTTCTATATTACCTTATCCCTTACTTCTACATTACCTTATCCCTTACTTCTTCTATATTACCTTATCCCTTACTTCTTCTATATTACCTTATCCCTTACTTCTTCTATATTACCTTATCCCTTACTTCTTCTATATTACCTTATCCCTTACTTCTATATTACCTTATCCCTTACTTCTACATTACCTTATCCCTTACTTCTTCTATATTACCTTATCCCTTACTTCTTCTATATTACCTTATCCCTTACTTCTTCTATATTACCTTATCCCTTACTTCTTCTATATTACCTTATCCCTTACTTCTTCTATATTACCTTATCCCTTACTTCTTCTACATTACCTTATCCCTTACTTCTTCTACATTACCTTATCCCTTACTTCTACATTACCTTATCCCTTACTTCTACATTACCGTATCCCTTACTTCTACATTACCTTATCCCTTACTTCTACATTACCTTATCCCTTACTTCTATATTACCTTCTCCCTTACTTCTTCTATATTACCTTATCCCTTACTTCTTCTATATTACCTTATCCCTTACTTCTTCTATATTACCTTATCCCTTACTTCTTCTATATTACCTTATCCCTTACTTCTTCTACATTACCTTATCCCTTACTTCTTCTACATTACCTTATCCCTTACTTCTTCTGCATTACCTTATCCCTTACTTCTACATTACCTTATCCCTTACTTCTACATTACCGTATCCCTTACTTCTACATTACCTTATCCCTTACTTCTACATTACCTTATCCCTTACTTCTACATTACCTTATCCCTTACTTCTACATTACCTTCTCCCTTACTTCTACATTACCTTCTCCCTTACTTCTATATTACCGTATCCCTTACTTCTATATTACCGTATCCCTTACTTCTATATTACCTTCTCCCTTACTTCTATATTACCTTCTCCCTTACTTCTATATTACCTTCTCCCTTACTTCTATATTACCTTATCCCTTACTTCTATATTACCTTATCCCTTACTTCTTCTATATTACCTTATCCCTTACTTCTACATTACCTTCTCCCTTACTTCTACATTACCTTATCCCTTACTTCTTCTATATTACCTTCTCCCTTACTTCTATATTACCGTATCCCTTACTTCTATATTACCGTATCCCTTACTTCTATATTACCTTCTCCCTTACTTCTATATTACCTTCTCCCTTACTTCTATATTACCTTATCCCTTACTTCTATATTACCTCATCCCTTACTTCTTCTATATTACCTTATCCCTTACTTCTTCTATATTACCTTATCCCTTACTTCTATATTACCTTATCCCTTACTTCTACATTACCTTATCCCTTACTTCTTCTATATTACCTTATCCCTTACTTCTTCTATATTACCTTATCCCTTACTTCTTCTATATTACCTTATCCCTTACTTCTTCTATATTACCTTATCCCTTACTTCTATATTACCTTATCCCTTACTTCTACATTACCTTATCCCTTACTTCTTCTATATTACCTTATCCCTTACTTCTTCTATATTACCTTATCCCTTACTTCTTCTATATTACCTTATCCCTTACTTCTTCTATATTACCTTATCCCTTCTTCTATATTACCTTATCCCTTACTTCTTCTACATTACCTTATCCCTTACTTCTTCTACATTACCTTATCCCTTACTTCTACATTACCTTATCCCTTACTTCTACATTACCGTATCCCTTACTTCTACATTACCTTATCCCTTACTTCTACATTACCTTATCCCTTACTTCTATATTACCTTCTCCCTTACTTCTTCTATATTACCTTATCCCTTACTTCTTCTATATTACCTTATCCCTTACTTCTTCTATATTACCTTATCCCTTACTTCTTCTATATTACCTTATCCCTTACTTCTTCTACATTACCTTATCCCTTACTTCTTCTACATTACCTTATCCCTTACTTCTTCTGCATTACCTTATCCCTTACTTCTACATTACCTTATCCCTTACTTCTACATTACCGTATCCCTTACTTCTACATTACCTTATCCCTTACTTCTACATTACCTTATCCCTTACTTCTACATTACCTTATCCCTTACTTCTACATTACCTTCTCCCTTACTTCTACATTACCTTCTCCCTTACTTCTATATTACCGTATCCCTTACTTCTACATTACCGTATCCCTTACTTCTACATTACCTTATCCCTTACTTCTACATTACCTTATCCCTTACTTCTACATTACCTTATCCCTTACTTCTATATTACCTTAGTTTGGCCAGTAACCGAAAGGTTGCTAGATCGAATCCCGAGCTGACAAGGTAAAAATCTGTCGTTCTGTCCCTGAACAAGGCAGTTAACCCACTGTTCCCCGGCAGGCCGTCATTGTAAATAATCAAATGAAATTTATTTATATAGCCCTTCGTACATCAGCTGATATCTCAAAGTGCTGTACAGAAACCCAGCCTAAAACCCCAAACAGCAAGCAATGCATGTGAAAGAAGCACGGTGGCTAGGAAAAACTCCCTAGGAAAAACTCCCTAGAAAGGCCAAAACCTAGGAAGAAACCTAGAGAGGAACCAGGCTATGAGGGGTGGCCAGTCCTCTTTTGATCTTAACTGAATTGCCTAGTTAAATAAATAAAAAATATATAAAAAAATCCCTTACTTATATATTACTGTGTGTGGAAAGTAACGTGTTATATTACTTTGCATTTCTTTCGTGAAAAAAAAAATCTCTAAATCTGTTAGATGGAGCAAGGCGAGCTGCGTACACTCTACCAAAGATATGCTTCCTTTGACTTCCTCATCCTCCTTGCCATCTTCCTCTCTCTCTTGCCATGTGTCCTCTACTCTCTTTCTCAGAGGCAGGATAGTGGTGTAGGGCATGGGGTGTAGAGGGTAGGGGTACAGAGGGTAGGGGTACAGGGGGTAGGGGTACAGAGGGTAGGGGTACAGGGGGTTTAGTTGTATCCGGTGTAGAGGGTAGGGGTACAGGGGGTAGGGGTACAGAGGGTTTAGTTGTATCCGGTGTCGAGGGTAGGGGTACAGGGGGTTTAGTTGTATCCGGGTGTAGAGGGTAGGGGTACAGGGGGTAGGGGTACAGGGGGTTTAGTTGTATCCGGGTGTAGAGGGTAGGGGTACAGAGGGTAGGGGTACAGGGGGTTTAGTTGTATCCGGTGTAGAGGGTAGGGGTACAGGGGGTTTAGTTGTATCCGGTGTAGAGGGTAGGGGTACAGGGGGTTTAGTTGTATCCGGGTGTAGAGGGTAGGGGTACAGAGGGTAGGGGTACAGAGGGTTTAGTTGTATCCGGTGTCGAGGGTAGGGGTGTAGAGGGTTTAGTTGTATCCGGTGTAGAGGGTAGGGGTACAGAGGGTAGGGGTATAGAGGGTTTAGTTGTATCCGGTGTAGAGGGTAGGGGTACAGAGGGTTTAGTTGTATCCGGTGTAGAGGGTAGGGGTACAGAGGGTAGGGGTACAGAGGGTTTAGCTGTATCCGGTGTCGAGGGTAGGGGTACAGGGGGTTTAGTTGTATCCGGTGTAGAGGGTAGGGGTACAGAGGGTTTAGCTGTATCCGGTGTAGAGGGTAGGGGTACAGAGGGTTTAGTTGTATCCTGTGTAGATGGTAGGGGTACAGGGGGTTTAGTTTTATCCGGTGTCGAGGGTAGGGGTACAGGGGGTTTAGTTGTATCCGGTGTAGAGGGTAGGGGTACAGAAGGTTTAGTTGTATCCGGTGTAGAGGGTAGGGGTACAGAGGGTTTAGTTGTATCCGGTGTCGAGGGTAGGGGTGTAGAGGGTTTAGTTGTATCCGGGTGTAGAGGGTAGGGGTACAGAGGGTAGGGGTACAGGGGGTTTAGTTGTATCCGGTGTAGAGGGTAGGGGTACAGGGGGTTTAGTTGTATCCGGTGTAGAGGGTAGGGGTACAGGGGGTTTAGTTGTATCCGGGTGTAGAGGGTAGGGGTACAGAGGGTAGGGGTACAGAGGGTTTAGTTGTATCCGGTGTCGAGGGTAGGGGTGTAGAGGGTTTAGTTGTATCCGGTGTAGAGGGTAGGGGTACAGAGGGTAGGGGTATAGAGGGTTTAGTTGTATCCGGTGTCGAGGGTAGGGGTACAGGGGGTTTAGTTGTATCCGGTGTAGAGGGTAGGGGTACAGGGGGTTTAGTTGTATCCGGGTGTAGAGGGTAGGGGTACAGAGGGTAGGGGTACAGAGGGTTTAGCTGTATCCGGTGTCGAGGGTAGGGGTACAGGGGGTTTAGTTGTATCCGGTGTAGAGGGTAGGGGTACAGAGGGTTTAGCTGTATCCGGTGTAGAGGGTAGGGGTACAGAGGGTTTAGTTGTATCCGGTGTCGAGGGTAGGGGTACAGGGGGTTTAGTTGTATCCGGTGTAGAGGGTAGGGGTACAGGGGGTTTAGTTGTATCCTGTGTAGAGGGTAGGGGTGTAGAGGGTTTAGCTGTATCCGGTGTAGAGGGTAGGGGTACAGAGGGTTTAGTTGTATCCGGTGTAGAGGGTAGGGGTACAGGGGGTTTAGTTGTATCCGGTGTAGAGGGTAGGGGTACAGAGGGTAGGGGTACAGGGGGTTTAGTTGTATCCGGTGTCGAGGGTAGGGGTACAGAGGGTTTAGTTGTATCCGGTGTCGAGGGTAGGGGTACAGAGGGTTTAGTTGTATCCGGTGTAGAGGGTAGGGGTACAGGGGGTTTAGTTGTATCCGGTGTAGATGGTAGGGGTACAGAGGGTTTAGTTGTATCCGGTGTAGAGGGTAGGGGTACAGAGGGTTTAGTTGTATCCGGTGTAGAGGGTAGGGGTACAGGGGGTTTAGTTGTATCCGGTGTAGAGGGTAGGGGTACAGGGGGTTTAGTTGTATCCGGTGTAGAGGGTAGGGGTACAGGGGGTTTAGTTGTATCCGGTGTAGAGGGTAGGGGTACAGAGGGTTTAGTTGTATCCTGTGTCGGTCCGGTAGGAGGAGTGGTTGTCTGACGTCAGCCTGGTGGTCTCTGTTCCGGACGGCTGCATCATGATGGGGTCACCACCAACGTCTGGGGGGGAACAACACACACACACACACACACACACACACACACACACACACACAGATGTTACAAATCTAAATAACTGTGTGATTGGTGGCAGCTTCAACCACATGACCAACCCACAGGCCCATGTTGGACTGACCAGAGTTAAACTGTTCTAATAACCAACCCATACGGAGCGATTTCAGTGCCAAACGAAATTGTATTTGAATTGCATAATTTTTGAATTTGGATTAGGATATTGAACTTGAATTTAAGATGTTTTATTTTATTTGTGATGCACAAATTTAAATTGAACTTGGATTTTTTTCATGGTTTGAAACTGAATTGAGTGTACATTGCATTCAGTTAAATTTAATTTCAATGTAATTGAATATTCAAGTGGAACTTTATATATTTAGTTTCAATACGGTAGATGTTGCTTTTATTCTGTGTATCGAGTTTACAAACTACAATTTCAAGTTAATCAAAGTTTCCTATATTCAACTTCTCAGATGAAATTCAGATTCCAATGTTTTTAATTCAGTTCTCTAAATTCAGATTCTAAACCAGAAACAACATCCTGGTACTTTGCCAGCCAGGAAAAGTAGAGGAGAACAGATACAATTAGTAAGCATTTCACTGTAAGGTCTACTACACCTGTTGTATTCAGCATTTCACTGTGAGGTCTACTACACCTGTTGTATTCAGCATTTCACTGTAAGGTCTACTACACCTGTTGTATTCAGCATTTCACTGTAAGGTCTACTACACCTGTTGTATTCAGCATTTCACTGTAAGGTCTACTACACCTGTTGTATTCAGCATTTCACTGTAAGGTCTACTACACCTGTTGTATTCAGCATTTCACTGTAAGGTCTACTACACCTGTTGTATTCAGCATTTCACTGTAAGGTCTACTACACCTGTTGTATTCAGCATTTCACTGTAAGGTCTACTACACCTGTTGTATTCAGCATTTCACTGTGAGGTCTACTACACCTGTTGTATTCAGCATTTCACTGTAAGGTCTACTACACCTGTTGTATTCAGCATTTCTCTGTAAGGTCTACTACACCTGTTGTATTCAGCATTTCACTGTAAGGTCTACTACACCTGTTGTATTCAGCATTTCACTGTGAGGTCTACTACACCTGTTGTATTCAGCATTTCACTGTAAGGTCTACACCTGTTGTATTCAGCATTTCACTGTAAGGTCTACACCTGTTGTATTCAGCATTTCACTGTGAGGTCTACTACACCTGTTGTATTCAGCATTTCACTGTGAGGTCTACTACACCTGTTGTATTCGGCATTTCACTGTAAGGTCTACTACACCTGTTGTATTCAGCATTTCACTGTAAGGTCTACTACACCTGTTGTATTCAGCATTTCACTGTAAGGTCTACTACACCTGTTGTATTCAGCATTTCACTGTAAGGTCTACTACACCTGTTATATTCAGCATTTCACTGTAAGGTCTACCTACACCTGTTGAATTCAGCATTTCACTGTAAGGTCTACTACACCTGTTGTATTCAGCATTTCACTGTAAGATCTACACCTGTTGTATTCAGCATTTCATTGTAAGATCTACACCTGTTGTATTCAGCATTTCACTGTAAGATCTACACCTGTTGTATTCAGCATTTCACTGTGAGGTCTACACCTGTTGTATTCGGCGCAAGTGACAAATAAACTTCGATTTCATACAATTAAAAGCTCACTGTGGTAAGCAGAAGCTTCTGGCGGGCTCTGAAGCCAATTTGGCATGTTGAATTAATTTTCTTCCTTTGAATTTGGCTCTAGCATTTGAACTGTTTTGGCTATAAACTGTTATAACCCCCATTCCTGAAAGCAAAGAGTCTCTGGAACATGGAGGTGCTTCCTGTTCCCATCTACGATGATCACAATCTACCATATTGAAATTGAATATATACTGCTCAAAAAAATAAAGGGAACACTTAAACAACACATCCTAGATCTGAATGAAAGAAATAATCTTATTAAATACTTTTTTCTTTACATAGTTGAATGTGCTGACAACAAAATCACACAAAAATAATCAATGGAAATCCAATTTATCAACTCATGGATGTCTGGATTTGGAGTCACACTCAAAATTAAAGTGGAAAACCACACTACAGGCTGATCCAACTTTGATGTAATGTCCTTAAAACAAGTCAAAATGAGGCTCAGTAGTGTGTGTGGCCTCCACGTGCCTGTATGACCTCCCTACAACGCCTGGGCATGCTCCTGATGAGGTGGCGGATGGTCTCCTGAGGGATCTCCTCCCAGACCTGGACTAAAGCATCCGCCAACTCCTGGACAGTCTGTGGTGCAACGTGGTATTGATGGATGGAGCGAGACATGATGTCCCAGATGTGCTCAATTGGATTCAGGTCTGGGGAACGGGCGGGCCAGTCCATAGCATCAATGCCTTCCTCTTGCAGGAACTGCTGACACACTCCAGCCACATGAGGTCTAGCGCCTCCATGCTCTGGACACTACGCTGACAGACACAGCAAACCTTCTTGCCACAGCTCGCATTGATGTGCCATCCTGGATGAGCTGCACTACCTGAGCCACTTGTGTGGGTTGTAGACTCCGTCTCATGCTACCACTAGAGTGAAAGCACCGCCAGCATTCAAAAGTGACCAAAACATCTGCCAGGAAGCATAGGAACTGAGAAGTGGTCTGTGGTCACCACCTGCAGAACCACTCCTTTATTGGGGGTGTCTTGCTAATTGCCTATAATTTCCACCTGTTGTCTATTCCATTTGCACAACAGCATGTGACATTTATTGTCAATCAGTGTTGCTTCCTAAGTGGACAGTTTGATTTCACAGAAGTGTGATTGACTTGGAGTTACATTGTGTTGTTTAAGTGTTCCCTTTATTTTTTTGAGCAGTGTATATATATTGAATTTTCAATGAAAACAAATTTTAAAACATTGCAATATTTACTCGATTCGGTCTCAATAAATGTAATTTGTATTTCAATATTTAAGTCAATAAATCAACTTCTGTATTACAAATTCAAATGCAATCATCTAATACAAATGCAAAATTATGGAATTAAAATACAATTTCTGTTACCACAGACACAGGTTGGACTGACCAGTTAAACTGTTATAAAGACCAGACACAGAGGACTGACCAGTTAAACTGTTATAAAGACCAGGTACAGAGGACTGACCAGTTAAACTGTTATAAAGACCAGAGGACTGACCAGTTCTCTACCTGGGATCAAATCCTCTCTATCGGTCTTCCCTTCATTTAACCAAGTGGAAATCCACTCTACTTAAAACAGATTGATTGATTAAACTTTTCATCTCTCTTACCTCTAGTTCTATTGATTGATTGATTAAACTCCTCACCTCTCTCGTCAGACTGCATCTGTGCCTCCAGGTCTTCAGGGGAGATGTAGAACTCAGGTTCCTGGTCCATGGGCGGCCGCGGTTTACACTTCCCACAGCAGCAGTTACAGCAGCAGCACAGACAGCAGCAGAAGTAGCAGCCAGTCGCCAGGCCACAGAATATGAACAGGCCCTGTAGAGAGAGGAGACCGTCAGGGAGAGAGGAGGTGACGCACACAAACTCATGACTTGTTTAATTTGATCTTGAGGGGTGAAATTTACTAATCATAACCCCACGTCCATCACTACATTTACCAGGGACTAATCATAAGTCCACGTCCATCACTACATTTACCAGGGGACTAATCATAACCCCACGTCCATCACTACATTTACCAGGGGACTAATCAGAAGTCCACATCCATCACTACATTTACCAGGGACTAATCATAAGTCCACGTCCATCACTACATTTACCAGGGGACTAATCATAACCCCACGTCCATCACTACATTTACCAGGGGACTAATCATAAGTCCACGTCCATCACTACATTTACCAGGGGACTAATCATAACCCCACGTCCATCACTACATTTACCAGGGGACTAATCATAACCCCCACGTCCATCACTACATTTACCAGGGGACTAATCATAACCCCACGTCCATCACTACATTTACCAGGGGACTAATCATAACCCCCACGTCCATCACTACATTTACCAGGGGACTAATCATAACCCCACGTCCATCACTACATTTACCAGGGGACTAATCATAACCCCACGTCCATCACTACATTTACCAGGGGACTAATCATAACCCCCACGTCCATCACTACATTTACCAGGGGACTGATCATAACACCCACGTCCATCACTACATTTACCAGGGGACTAATCATAACCCCCACGTCCATCACTACATTTACCAGGGGACTAATCATAACCCCCACGTCCATCACTACATTTACCAGGGGACTAATCATAAGTCCACGTCCATCACTACATTTACCAGGGGACTAATCATAACCCCACGTCCATCACTACATTTACCAGGGACTAATCATAACCCCACGTCCATCACTACATTTACCAGGGACTAATCATAAGTCCACGTCCATCACTACATTTACCAGGGGACTAATCATAAGTCCACGTCCATCACTACATTTACCAGGGACTAATCATAAGTCCACGTCCATCACTACATTTACCAGGGGACTAATCATAACCCCACGTCCAGCACTACATTTACCAAGGGACTGATCATAACACCCACGTCCATCACTACATTTACCAGGGACTAATCATAAGTCCACGTCCATCACTACATTTACCAGGGGACTAATCATAAGTCCACGTCCATCACTACATTTACCAGGGGACTAATCATAACCCCACGTCCATCACTACATTTACCAGGGGACTAATCATAACCCCCACGTCCATCACTACATTTACCAGGGGACTAATCATAAGTCCACGTCCATCACTACATTTACCAGGGACTAATCATAACCCCACGTCCAGCACTACATTTACCAGGGGACTAATCATAAGTCCACGTCCATCACTACATTTACCAGGGACTAATCATAACCCCACGTCCATCACTACATTTACCAGGGGACTAATCATAAGTCCACGTCCATCACTACATTTACCAGGGACTAATCATAAGTCCACGTCCAGCACTACATTTACCAGGGGACTAATCATAAGTCCACGTCCATCACTACATTTACCAGGGACTAATCATAACCCCACGTCCAGCACTACATTTACCAGGGGACTAATCATAAGTCCACGTCCATCACTACATTTACCAGGGGACTAATCATAAGTCCACGTCCATCACTACATTTACCAGGGGACTAATCATAACCCCACGTCCATCACTACATTTACCAGGGGACTAATCATAAGTCCACGTCCATCACTACATTTACCAGGGGACTAATCATAAGTCCACGTCCATCACTACATTTACCAGGGACTAATCATAAGTCCACGTCCATCACTACATTTACCAGGGGACTAATCATAACCCCACGTCCAGCACTACATTTACCAGGGACTAATCATAACCCCACGTCCATCACTACATTTACCAGGGGACTAATCATAAGTCCACGTCCATCACTACATTTACCAGGGGACTAATCATAAGTCCACGTCCATCACTACATTTACCAGGGACTAATCATAACCCCCACGTCCATCACTACATTTACCAGGGACTAATCATAACCCCACGTCCATCACTACATTTACCAGGGGACTAATCATAACCCCCACGTCCATCACTACATTTACCGGGGACTAATCATAACCCCACGTCCAGCACTACATTTACCAGGGGACTAATCATAAGTCCACGTCCATCACTACATTTACCAGGGGACTAATCATAACCCCCACGTCCATCACTACATTTACCAGGGGACTAATCATAACCCCCACGTCCATCACTACATTTACCCGGGGACTAATCAGAAGTCCACGTCCATCACTACATTTACCAGGGGACTAATCATAAGTCCACGTCCATCACTACATTTACCAGGGGACTAATCATAAGTCCACGTCCATCACTACATTTACCAGGGGACTAATCATAAGTCCACGTCCATCACTACATTTACCCAGGGACTAATCATAACCCCACGTCCATCACTACATTTACCAGGGACTAATCAGAAGTCCACGTCCATCACTACATTTACCAGGGGACTAATCATAAGTCCACGTCCATCACTACATTTACCAGGGGACTAATCATAAGTCCACGTCCATCACTACATTTACCCGGGGACTAATCATAACCCCACGTCCATCACTACATTTACCAGGGACTAATCAGAAGTCCACGTCCATCACTACATTTACCAGGGGACTAATCATAAGTCCACGTCCATCACTACATTTACCAGGGGACTAATCATAACCCCACGTCCATCACTACATTTACCAGGGGACTAATCAGAAGTCCACGTCCATCACTACATTTACCAGGGACTAATCATAAGTCCACGTCCATCACTACATTTACCAGGGGACTAATCATAACCCCCACGTCCATCACTACATTTACCAGGGGACTAATCAGAAGTCCACGTCCATCACTACATTTACCAGGGACTAATCATAACCCCCACGTCCATCACTACATTTACCAGGGGACTAATCATAACCCCACGTCCATCACTACATTTACCAGGGACTAATCATAACCCCACGTCCATCACTACATTTACCAGGGACTAATCATAACCCCCACGTCCATCACTACATTTACCAGGGGACTAATCATAACCCCACGTCCATCACTACATTTACCAGGGGACTAATCATAAGTCCACGTCCATCACTACATTTACCCAGGGACTAATCATAACCCCACGTCCATCACTACATTTACCAGGGACTAATCAGAAGTCCACGTCCATCACTACATTTACCAGGGGACTAATCATAAGTCCACGTCCATCACTACATTTACCAGGGGACTAATCATAAGTCCACGTCCATCACTACATTTACCCGGGGACTAATCATAACCCCACGTCCATCACTACATTTACCAGGGACTAATCAGAAGTCCACGTCCATCACTACATTTACCAGGGGACTAATCATAACCCCACGTCCATCACTACATTTACCAGGGGACTAATCAGAAGTCCACGTCCATCACTACATTTACCAGGGACTAATCATAAGTCCACGTCCATCACTACATTTACCAGGGGACTAATCATAACCCCCACGTCCATCACTACATTTACCAGGGGACTAATCAGAAGTCCACGTCCATCACTACATTTACCAGGGACTAATCATAACCCCACGTCCATCACTACATTTACCAGGGGACTAATCATAAGTCCACGTCCATCACTACATTAACCAGGGGACTAATCATAACCCCACGTCCATCACTACATTTACCAGGGGACTAATCATAACCCCACGTCCATCACTACATTTACCAGGGACTAATCATAACCCCCACGTCCATCACTACATTTACCAGGGACTAATCATAACCCCCACGTCCATCACTACATTTACCAGGGACTAATCATAACCCCCACGTCCATCACTACATTTACCAGGGACTAATCATAACCCCCACGTCCATCACTACATTTACCAGGGACTAATCATAACCCCCACGTCCATCACTACATTTACCAGGGGACTAATCATAACCCCACGTCCATCACTACATTTACCAGGGGACTAATCATAACCCCACGTCCATCACTACATTTACCAGGGACTAATCATAACCCCCACGTCCATCACTACATTTACCAGGGACTAATCATAACCCCACGTCCATCACTACATTTACCAGGGGACTAATCATAAGTCCACGTCCATCACTACATTTACCGGGGACTAATCATAACCCCACGTCCATCACTACATTTACCAGGGGACTAATCATAAGTCCACGTCCATCACTACATTTACCAGGGGACTAATCATAAGTCCACGTCCATCACTACATTTACCAGGGGACTAATCATAAGTCCACGTCCATCACTACATTTACCAGGGGACTAATCATAAGTCCACGTCCATCACTACATTTACCAGGGGACTAATCATAAGTCCACGTCCATCACTACATTTATCAGGGGACTAATCATAAGTCCACGTCCATCACTACATTTACCAGGGGACTAATCATAACCCCACGTCCATCACTACATTTACCAGGGGACTAATCATAACCCCACGTCCATCACTACATTTACCAGGGGACTAATCATAAGTCCACGTTCATCACTACATTTACCCGGGGACTAATCATAACCCCCAGTCCATCACTACATTTACCAGGGACTAATCAGAAGTCCACGTCCATCACTACATTTACCCGGGGACTAATCATAACCCCACGTCCATCACTACATTTACCAGGGGACTAATCATAAGTCCACGTCCATCACTACATTTACCAGGGACTGATCATAACCCCACGTCCATCACTACATTTACCAGGGGACTAATCATAACCCCCACGTCCATCACTACATTTACCAGGGACTGATCATAACCCCACGTCCATCACTACATTTACCAGGGGACTAATCATAACCCCACGTCCATCACTACATTTACCGGGGACTAATCATAACCCCACGTCCATCACTACATTTACCAGGGGACTAATCATAAGTCCACGTCCATCACTACATTTACCAGGGGACTAATCATAAGTCCACGTCCATCACTACATTTACCAGGGACTAATCATAACCCCCACGTCCATCACTACATTTACCAGGGGACTAATCATAACCCCACGTCCATCACTACATTTACCAGGGACTAATCATAACCCCACGTCCATCACTACATTTACCGGGGACTAATCATAACCCCACGTCCATCACTACATTTACCAGGGGACTAATCATAAGTCCACGTCCATCACTACATTTACCAGGGGACTAATCATAAGTCCACGTCCATCACTACATTTACCAGGGGACTAATCATAAGTCCACGTCCATCACTACATTTACCAGGGGACTAATCATAAGTCCACGTCCATCACTACATTTACCAGGGGACTAATCATAAGTCCACGTCCATCACTACATTTATCAGGGGACTAATCATAAGTCCACGTCCATCACTACATTTACCAGGGGACTAATCATAACCCCACGTCCATCACTACATTTACCAGGGGACTAATCATAAGTCCACGTTCATCACTACATTTACCCGGGGACTAATCATAACCCCCACGTCCATCACTACATTTACCAGGGGACTAATCATAAGTCCACGTCCATCACTACATTTACCAGGGACTAATCAGAAGTCCACGTCCATCACTACATTTACCGGGGACTAATCATAAGTCCACCACTACATTTACCAGGGGACTAATCATAACCCCCACGTCCATCACTACATTTACCAGGGGACTAATCATAAGTCCACGTCCATCACTACATTTACCAGGGACTAATCAGAAGTCCACGTCCATCACTACATTTACCAGGGGACTAATCATAAGTCCACGTCCATCACTACATTTACCAGGGACTAATCATAAGTCCACGTCCATCACTACATTTACCAGGGACTAATCATAACCCCACGTCCATCACTACATTTACCAGGGGACTAATCATAACCCCCACGTCCATCACTACATTTACCAGGGGACTAATCATAAGTCCACGTTCATCACTACATTTACCCGGGGACTAATCATAACCCCCACGTCCATCACTACATTTACCAGGGGACTAATCATAAGTCCACGTCCATCACTACATTTACCAGGGACTAATCAGAAGTCCACGTCCATCACTACATTTACCAGGGGACTAATCATAAGTCCACGTCCATCACTACATTTACCAGGGACTAATCATAAGTCCACGTCCATCACTACATTTACCAGGGACTAATCATAACCCCACGTCCATCACTACATTTACCAGGGGACTAATCATAAGTCCACGTCCATCACTACATTTACCAGGGACTAATCATAAGTCCACGTCCATCACTACATTTACCAGGGGACTAATCATACCCCCACGTCCATCACTACATTTACCAGGGACTAATCATACCCCCACGTCCATCACTACATTTACCAGGGGACTAATCATACCCCCACGTCCATCACTACATTTACCAGGGGACTAATCATAACCCCACGTCCATCACTACATTTACCAGGGACTAATCATAACCCCACGTCCATCACTACATTTACCGGGGACTAATCATAACCCCACGTCCATCACTACATTTACCAGGGGACTAATCATAAGTCCACGTCCATCACTACATTTACCAGGGGACTAATCATAAGTCCACGTCCATCACTACATTTACCAGGGGACTAATCATAAGTCCACGTCCATCACTACATTTACCAGGGGACTAATCATAAGTCCACGTCCATCACTACATTTACCAGGGGACTAATCATAAGTCCACGTCCATCACTACATTTATCAGGGGACTAATCATAAGTCCACGTCCATCACTACATTTACCAGGGGACTAATCATAACCCCACGTCCATCACTACATTTACCAGGGGACTAATCATAAGTCCACGTTCATCACTACATTTACCCGGGGACTAATCATAACCCCCACGTCCATCACTACATTTACCAGGGGACTAATCATAAGTCCACGTCCATCACTACATTTACCAGGGACTAATCAGAAGTCCACGTCCATCACTACATTTACCGGGGACTAATCATAAGTCCACCACTACATTTACCAGGGGACTAATCATAACCCCCACGTCCATCACTACATTTACCAGGGGACTAATCATAAGTCCACGTCCATCACTACATTTACCAGGGACTAATCAGAAGTCCACGTCCATCACTACATTTACCAGGGGACTAATCATAAGTCCACGTCCATCACTACATTTACCAGGGACTAATCATAAGTCCACGTCCATCACTACATTTACCAGGGACTAATCATAACCCCACGTCCATCACTACATTTACCAGGGGACTAATCATAACCCCCACGTCCATCACTACATTTACCAGGGGACTAATCATAAGTCCACGTTCATCACTACATTTACCCGGGGACTAATCATAACCCCCACGTCCATCACTACATTTACCAGGGGACTAATCATAAGTCCACGTCCATCACTACATTTACCAGGGACTAATCAGAAGTCCACGTCCATCACTACATTTACCAGGGGACTAATCATAAGTCCACGTCCATCACTACATTTACCAGGGACTAATCATAAGTCCACGTCCATCACTACATTTACCAGGGACTAATCATAACCCCACGTCCATCACTACATTTACCAGGGGACTAATCATAAGTCCACGTCCATCACTACATTTACCAGGGACTAATCATAAGTCCACGTCCATCACTACATTTACCAGGGGACTAATCATACCCCCACGTCCATCACTACATTTACCAGGGACTAATCATACCCCCACGTCCATCACTACATTTACCAGGGACTGATCATAACCCCAGTAAATGTAGTGATGGACGTGGGGTTATCATTTGGCTGTCTAAGCTGAGGGTCTAACTAGCCCAGACGACCCCTCACTGATTCCATCTTCTTGACAGAGGCACACACACACACACACAACGCCCCCCCCCCCCCCACACACAATCCCCCCCCACTACACACACACACAACCCCCCCCACCACACTCACACACAACCCCCCCACCACACACACAACCCCCCCACCACACACACACACCCCCCCACCACACACACACACCCCCCCACCACACACACACACACACACACACACACACACACAACGCCCCCCCCCCCCCCCCCACCACCACACACAATCCCCCCCACTACACACACACACACACACAACCCCCCACCACACACACACACACACACCCCACCACACACACAACCCCCCCACCACACACACACACACACACACACACACCCCCCCACCTCACACACAACCCCCCCACCACACACACACACACACAACGCCCCCCCCCCCACCACCACACACACACACACACACAACGCCCCCCCCCACCACCACACACACACACACAACGCCCCCCCCCCCCACCACACACACACACACACACACACACACAACGCCCCCCCCACCACCACACACACACACGTTGTCTTACCTTGGCCCACCAGGAGGAGAGGACAAAGTAGGTGTTGACGTTCTCCTCTCCAAACTGCTCGGCCACGTACAGTCCCAGGGATCCGTACTTGTCGTAGATGTTCCTCTTGGTGCAGTCGTTCAGGATGGAGTGGGCGTTGTTGATTTCCTTAAACTTATCAGCAGCCTCGGGGTTGTCTGGGTTCTTGTCTGGGTGGAACTTCAGAGCCAGTTTCCTGATTGGACGGAGAACAGAGAGGGTGTGGTTATGAGAGAGACAATGACAGAATGATGAAACGAATAGAATTTAGCGTGTTTCAGCCAAAGTCAAACGTAAACCAATCACTTCTGTCCCCTATTTCAATGTTCAGCCCTCATGCACCACATCTCTGTTGCCCTCTAGTGGACAGTGATAACAGGAAGTCTAGTGGACAGTGATAACAGGAAGTCTAGTGAACAGTGATAACAGGAAGTCTAGTGAACAGTGATAACAGGAAGTCTAGTGGACAGTGATAACAGGAAGTCTAGTGGACAGTGTCTCATAGTGAACAGTGATTAACAGGAAGTCACTCCCTCCTCATGGTCGCATTAGCTACATCAAATTAGCTTCTAGACCACAAACCCAGCAGTCTGCTACATTAGTCAGACAATTACTTTATGACTGCCACCGTTGAGGTTCTGCCTGGTGGGATTCAGGAGTGTGATTTAGTGTCTACAACTGGCTCCTCCAATACAGCTGAGATGACACCCAAGAGGAAGAGAGAGGCTCTATATCAATTACTTCAAAATCTGCCCTGGCTTCCTCCTCATTACTTCTACTGATGGAGAACATGGTGGAAGGAGCTCATTATTAGGCTGGCTTTCACCTGGACGGAGGAGATAGTACAGTAGAATACGCCTATGTAGTACACTAATATGTACTACACAGTAATACAGTGACTTTTTCCACATTTTGTTACGTTACAGCCTTATTCTAAAACGGATAAAAATGTTGTTTTCCCCCTCATCAAGCTACACAAACCCCATACATTTTTTCTAATTTATAAAAACTGTTTCTCCCATTCTTCTCTGCAGATCCTCTCAAGCTCTGTCAGGTTCGATGGGCAGCGTCCCTGCACAGGTATTTTCAGGTCTCTCCAGAGTTGTTAGATCGGGTCCAGGCTCTGGCTGGGCCACTCAAGGACATTCAGAAACTTGTCCCGAAGCCACTCCTGCGTTGTCTTGGCTGTGTGCTTAGGGTTGTTGTCCTGTTGGAAGGTAAACCTTCGCCCCAGTCTGAGGTCCTGAGCGCTCTGGAGCAGGTTTTCATCAAGGATCTCTCTGTACTTTCCAGCTCCACAGAGGAACTCTGGAGCTCTGTCAGAGCGACCAGCAGGTTCTTGGTCACCTCCATGACGAAGGCCCTTCTCCCCCGATTGCTCAGTTTGGCCGGACGGCCAGTTCTAGGAAGAGTCTTGGAGGTTCCAAACTTCTTCCATTTAAGAATGATGGAGGCCACTGTGTTTTTGGGGACCTTCAATGCTACAGACATTTTTTGGTACCCTTCCCCACATCTGTGCCTCAACACAATCCTGTCCTGGAGCTCTACGGACAATTCATTCGACCTCATGGCTTGGTTATTGCTCTGACATGCACTTTCAACTGTGGGACCTTATATAGACAGGTGTGTGCCTTTCAAAATCATGTCAAATCAATTGAATTTACCACAGGTGGACACCAATCAAGTTGTAGAAACATCTCAAGGATGATCAATAGAAACTGGATGCACCTGAGCTCAATTTCAGCAAAGGGTCTGAATACTTATGTAAATAAGGTATTTCTGTTCATTATTTTTAATAAATGTGCAAACACTTCTAAAAACCTGTTTTTGCTTTGTCATTATGGGGTATTGTGTGTAGATTGAGGAGGAAAAACATTTATTTAATCCATTTTAGAATAAGGCTGTAACGTAATAAAATGTGGAAAAAGTCAAGGGGTCTGAATACTTTCCAAATGCACCGTATGTAGTACACTGTGGTGCAGTGGTCTAAGACACTGCATCGCAGTGCTATCTGTGCCACTAGAGATTCTGGGTTCGAGTCCAGGCTCTGTCGCAGCCGGCCACGACCAGGAGACCCATGGGGCGGCGCACAATTGACCCAGCATCGTCCGGGTTAGGGGAGGGTTTGGCCGGCAAGGATGCCCTTGTCCCATCGCGCACTAGCGACTCCTGTGGCAGGCCAGGAGCAGTGCATGCTGACATGGTTGCCAGGTGTACGGTGTTTCCTCCGACACATTGGTGCGGCTGGCTTCCGGGTTAAGTGGGCATTGTGTCAAGAAGCAGTGCGGCTTGGTTGGGTCGTGTTTCGGAGGACACACGGCTCTCGACCTTCGCCTCTCCCGAGTCCGTACGGGAGTTGCAGCGATTAGACAAGACTAACTACCAATTGGATACAACGATATTGGGGAGAAAATGGGGTAAAATAAAAAAAAAATAATAAATATGTAGTACATCTGCCCTGTAGGACTTCTTAATGTCCTCTGGTGAGGCGTTCTTGTCGATCCCCAGGACCAGGTAGAGCTAAGGTGTCGTGACCAGGTAGAGTTAAGGTGTAGTGTATAGTGTATAGTGTTACCTGTAGGACTTCCTGATGTCCTCTGGTGAGGCGTTCTTGTCGACCCCCAGGACCAGGTAGAGTTAAGGTGTCCTGGTGTAGTGTATAGTGTACAGTGTTACCTGTAGGACTTCTTGATGTCCTCTGGTGAGGCGTTCTTGTCGATCCCCAGGACCAGGTAGAGCGAGTCTCCTGATGTAGAAAGAGAACGCTGTCTCTGCGCCTCGGCTGCCATGACAACCACTCCCTCTGTCTGTCAGTCTGTCTCACACACACACACACACTCACTCCCTTGTTCGCTCACAGCCTCACCAGTCTAAGAGAGGAGGAGAGAGAGAAAAGAGAGGAGAGAGAGAGGGGGGAAGAGAAGGGAGAGAGGTTTGCTAATTAATAAAAATAATTAAAAAACTGAAATATTACATTTACATAAGTATTCAGACTCTTTACTCAGTACTTTGTTGAAGCACCTTTGGCAGCGATTACAGCCTCGAGTCTTCTTGGGTATGACGCTACAAGCTTAGCACACCTGTATTTGGGCAGTTAGCCGGGCGGCCAGCTCTAGGAAGAGTCTTGGTGGTTCTAAACTTCTTCCATTTAAGAATGGAGGCCACTGTGTTCTTGGGGACCTTCA